>NC_066578.1:4377885-4395385 GCF_024679095.1 Eriocheir sinensis | reverse complement strand
TTTTATTGGTTAGTCTGCGCGCGGCGGCTCATAAATTTGGCTTCGTTATCGGCTATTCGTAATTGCCGAATATTTGTCTGGGAGTGCAGATGTCGCGGCCCTCCTCCTCCCTCCCCCCCCCCCCCTTACTCTCTCCCCTCCCTGTTTCTCACTCTCCCAGGCTCGCTTTCTGTCTCTCTAGGTCTTTTTTTTCTGTTTCTGTCTCAGTCAGTAAATCTCACACACTAATTAACCAACTAACTAACTAACTAACCAACTGTCTAATTAAACTAACTATCTACCTTACTAACTGTGTTGATGATGATGATGATGAGGAGGAGGAGGAGGAGGAGGAATGTAAAAAAAGGAGAATGTCATTGATTTCAGGAAAGTAATCATTAGTTGTTGTTTTTTAGTGAAGGGAGAGAGAGAGAGAGAGAGAGAGAGAGAGAGAGAGAGAGAGAGAGATTTGAGTATTATTTGTGATTCGAGATATTGACACGTTTTATTTAGTAACGTTTAGTTCAATTTGTATTCCATAAGCCTGCAATTTTATGGTTGCTATTTTTAGTAAGACCAATAGAGAGAGACTTTGTGCGATGTTGTTTTTCCTTAATTGCGTGTCTTTCCTATTTTATTTTTTTACTATTTAATTTAGCTCGTCCGCTGCGATTGGCGCGGATCTGACTTTCTCTGGTAGCCTGGTAACATATACTCCCAGGTGGATAGTGGAGTGTTTCCCATGTGGTATTGGTATGCTGGATATCCCTTCACTGGTAGCCTGGTAACATACACTCCCAGGTCTTTCTCTGCCTCTGTGGTGGATAGTGGAGTGTTTCCTATGTGGTATTGGTATGCTGGATATCCCTTCACTGGTAGCCTGGTAACATATACTCCCAGGTCTTTCTCTGCCTCTGTGGTGGATAGTGGAATGTTTCCCATGTGGTATTGGTATGCTGGATATCCCGTCACTGGTAGCATGGTAACATATACTCCCAGGTCTTTCTCTGCCTCTGTGGTGGATAGTGGAGTGTTCCCATGTGGTATTGGTATGCTGGATATCCCCTCACTGGTAGCCTGGTAACATATTATACTCCCAGGTCTTTCTCTGCCTCTGTGGTGGATAGTGGAGTGTTTCCCATGTGGTATTGGTATGCTGGATATCCCTTCACTGGTAGCCTGGTAACATAATACTCCCAGGTCTTTCTCTGCCTCTGTGGTGGATAGTGGAATGTTTCCCATGTGGTATTGGTATGCTGGATATCCCTTCACTGGTAGCCTGGTAACATAATACTCCCAGGTCTTTCTCTGCCTCTGTGGTGGATAGTGGAGTGTTTCCTATGTGGTATTGGTATGCTGGATATCCCTTCACTGGTAGCCTGGTAACATATACTCCCAGGTCTTTCTCTGCCTCTGTGGTGGATAGTGGAATGTTTCCCATGTGGTATTGGTATGCTGGATATCCCTTCACTGGTAGCATGGTAACATATACTCCCAGGTCTTTCTCTGCCTCTGTGGTGGATAGTGGAGTGTTTCCCATGTGGTATTGGTATGCTGGATATCCCCTCACTGGTAGCCTGGTAACATATACTCCCAGGTCTTTCTCTGCCTCTGTGGTGGATAGTGGAGTGTTTCCCATGTGGTATTGGTATGCTGGATATCCCTTCACTGGTAGCCTGGTAACATAATACTCCCAGGTCTTTCTCTGCCTCTGTGGTGGATAGTGGAATGTTTCCCATGTGGTATTGGTATGCTGGATATCCCTTCACTGGTAGCCTGGTAACATATACTCCCAGGTCTTTCTCTGCCTCTGTGGTGGATAGTGGAGTGTTTCCCATGTGGTATTGGTATGCTGGATATCCCTTCACTGGTAGCCTGGTAACATAATACTCCCAGGTCTTTCTCTGCCTCTGTGGTGGATAGTGGAATGTTTCCCATGTGGTATTGGTATGCTGGATATCCCCTCACTGGTAGCCTGGTAACATACACTCCCAGGTCTTTCTCTGCCTCTGTGGTGGATAGTGGAGTGTTTCCCATGTGGTATTGGTATGCTGGATATCCCCTCACTGGTAGCCTGGTAAAATATCCTCCCAGGTCTTTCTCTGCCTCTGTGGTGGATAGTGGAGTGTTTCCCATGTGGTATTGGTATGCTGGGTATCCCTTCACTGGTAGCCTGGTAACATATACTCCCAGGTCTTGCTCTGCCTCTGTGGTGAATAGTGGAGTGTTTCCCATGTGGTATTGGTGTGCTGGATATCCCCTCACTGGTAGCCTGGTAACATATACTCCCAGGTCTTGCTCTGCCTCTGTGGTGGATAGTGGAGTGTTTCCCATGTGGTATTGGTGTGCTGGATATCTCCTCACTGGTAGCCTGGTAACATATACTCCCAGGTCTTGCTCTGCCTCTGTGGTGGATAGTGGAGTGTTCCCATGTGGTATTGGTGTGCTGGATTTCCTCTCCCAGTGTGCAAGGCTTTACATTTTCCTTCATTGAATTGTAGGAGCCATTTTTTGATCCATTCCTGTAGCTTGGTGACGTCTGAAATCCGCAGTCAAGGGAATAGTGATTTTTATTAACTATTGCTGTACCGGGATATATATTTTCTTTATTCCTTCCCCACAAGCCTTAGTATAAGCAATCATGAATTTCTTTCCAAGTCTTGTATTACTTCTGAGAACTAATATCAACGTCCATTTTTAATCGCAACGGAATATACCTCAAAATTTGAATCTCCATGCCTTCATTTTTAAGATGATTACGATTTTTTTTTTTCATTACCTCCAAGTCTTACATTACTTTTGAGAGTTAAGATGAACGTCACATTTTTAATTCGAAATGGAAAATGCCTCTCAATTTTAATCTGTTAGCCTAGGTTCTGCGATGATTATTTTCCCGAGTCAGAGTATTTTCCGGAGCATATTTCCTTAATTATTTTGGGATTTTATTTTATTATTTCATCATTTATATATTATTATTATGGTGGAGTTAGGATGGAGTTAGGGCTGGGTTAGGTTGGGTTAGGTTAGAGAGAGAGGTTGGGTTAGAGAGAGAGAGACTATGTAAGATGTAAAAAGAGAAGAGAGAAAAGAGATGTCACGTTTTAAGATAATGTTTTATTTCTTTTCTTCCAGTTTTCTTTTCTTGTTCGTTATTAATTTCTTTTCCATTTTTTCTTCCATTTTTCTTTCTTTTTTTCCAATTTTTCCTCTTTTCATTTTCTTCCTTTTAGTTTTTATCTATTTCTTCCAGTTCTTTCTTTTCTTCCAGCTTTTCTTTTCTCCCAGCTTTTCTTTTCTTCCAGCTTTTCTTTTCTTCCAGCTTTTCTTTTCTTCCAGCTTTTCTTTTCTCCCAGCTTTTCTTTTCTTCCAGCTTTTCTTTTCTTCCAGCTTTTCTCCCAGCTTTTCTTTTCTTCCAGCTTTTCTTTTCTCCCAGCTTTTCTTTTCTTCCAGCTTTTCTTTTCTCCCAGCTTTTCTTTTCTTCCAGCTTTTCTTTTCTCCCAGCTTTTCTTTTCTTCCAGCTTTTCTTTTCTTCCAGCTTTTCTTTTCTTCCAGCTTTTCTTTTCTCCCAGCTTTTCTTTTCTTCCAGCTTTTCTTTTCTTCCAGCTTTTCTTTTCTTCCAGCTTTTCTTTTCTTCCAGCTTTTCTTTTCTTCCAGCTTTTCTTTTCTTCCAGCTTTTCTTTTCTTCCAGCTTTTCTCCCAGCTTTTCTTTTCTTCCAGCTTTTCTTTTCTTCCAGCTTTTCTCCCAGCTTTTCTTTTCTTCCAGCTTTTCTTTTCTCCCAGCTTTTCTTTTCTTCCAGCTTTTCTTTTCTTCAGCTTTCTTTTTTTCTTTTCTTCAGCTTTTCTTTTCTCCCAGCTTTTCTTTTTCAGCTTTTTTTTTCTTTTCTTCCAGCTTTTCTTTTCTTCAGCTTTTCTTTTCTTCCAGCTTTTCTTTTCTTCCAGCTTTTTCCCAGCTTTTCTTTAGCTTTTCTTTTCTCCCAGCTTTTCTTTTCTTCAGCTTTTCTTTTCTTCCAGCTTTTCTTCCAGCTTTTCTTTTCCCAGCTTTTCTTTTCTTCCAGCTTTTCTTTTCTTCCAGCTTTCTTTTCTTTCAGCTTTCTTTTCTCCCAGCTTTTCTTTTCTCCCAGCTTTTCTTTTCTTCCAGCTTTTCTTTTCTTCCAGCTTTTCTCCCAGCTTTTCTTTTCTTCCAGCTTTTCTTTTCTTCCAGCTTTTCTTTTCTTCCAGCTTTTCTCCCAGCTTTTCTTTTCTTCCAGCTTTTCTTTTCTCCCAGCTTTTCTTTTCTTCCAGCTTTTCTTTTCTTCCAGCTTTTCTTTTCTTCCAGCTTTTCTTTTCTTCCAGCTTTTCTTTTCTTCCAGCTTTTCTTCCCTTTCTTTTCTCCAGCTTTTCTCCCAGCTTTTCTTTTCTCAGCTTTTCTTTTCTCCCAGCTTTTCTTTTCTTCCAGCTTTTCTTTTCCAGCTTTCTTTTCTTCAGCTTTTCTTTTCTTCCAGCTTTTTCTTGCTTTTCTCCAGCTTTTCTTTTCTTTCAGATTTTCTTTTCTTCCAGCTTTTCTTTTCTTCCAGCTTTTCTTTTCTTCCAGCTTTTCTTTTCTCCCAGCTTTTCTTTTCTTCCAGCTTTCTTTTTCTTCCAGCTTTTCTTTTCTTCCAGCTTTTCTTTTCTTCCAGCTTTTCTTTTCTTCCAGCTTTTCTTTTCTTCCAGCTTTTCTTTTCTTCCAGCTTTTCTTTTCTCCCAGCTTTTCTTTTCTCCCAGCTTTTCTTTTCTTCCAGCTTTTCTTTTCTTCCAGCTTTTCTTTTCTCCCAGCTTTTCTTTTCTCCCAGCTTTTCTTTTCTTCCAGCTTTTCTTTTCTCCCAGCTTTTCTTTTCTTCCAGCTTTTCTTTTCTTCCAGCTTTTCTTTTCTCCCAGCTTTTCTTTTCTTCCAGCTTTTCTTTTCTTCCAGCTTTTCTTTTCTCCCAGCTTTTCTTTTCTTCCAGCTTTTCTTTTCTTCCAGCTTTTCTTTTCTTCCAGCTTTTCTTTTCTTCCAGCTTTTCTTTTCTCCCAGCTTTTCTTTTCTTCCAGCTTTTCTTTTCTCCCAGCTTTTCTTTTCTTCCAGCTTTTCTTTTCTTCCAGCTTTTCTTTTCTCCCAGCTTTTCTTTTCTTCCAGCTTTTCTTTTCTCCCAGTTTTTCTTTTCTTCCAGCTTTTCTTTTCTTCCAGTTTTTCTTTTCTTCCAATCTTTCATTCCTTCTTTTATTTTTATTTTCTTTCTTTTTTCTTCCTGTTTTCTTTCTTTCTTTCTTTCTTCTCTCATCCATTTTCCCTTCCCAACAACAACAACAAAAAAAAAACCTCTACCTCTTTTTCTATCACAGGCTTTGACTAAGGAATATTTATGTTCTTTTATACGTCAAAAAAAAGGTCATAAGAGGATCAAAAAGGTCGCGTTCGTCATTGTGGAAAATAACAAAAAGATTAACAAAGCAAAATAACATGAATAGCGTGAGAACTATTTACATGTTTTTCTTTTTTCTGTTAATTCCTTTGATGTCAGTGTTTTTTTTTTTTGTTGTTGTTGTTTTGTTTCTCTTCCTGTCTTTCTCCCCTTCCTGTTAAATATAACGAGGGAAGTGGTTGAGGTGATTAGGGGGACTTGGGAAGGACTGGGGAACTTGGATGGGACTTGGAGATGATTGGGGGACGGTTGAAGGCAAGGTGGAACTGGGGAAGGTTGGGGTGTGTGTGTGTGTGTGTGTGTGTGTGTGTGTGTGTGTGTGTAGGGGCTTGGGGGTCTGATTGTTCATGTCACAGCGCTTTTATGGGTTATTGGCGCCCAACGAGGCAATTAACGCCCGCCTTTGTTTGTAGAGCTTCGCCATAAGGTCCCACGACCCGGCTTGCTGTGGCCATTTGTTCATATTCGGTGTGACTCTTGCGTCTGGGGCCGAGTGAGTGTTGGGTGATTGTGCCGCGGAAAGGCTGTGTTAGTGGTGTAGTTTTGCGTGTGTGTGTGTGTGTGTGTGTGTGTGTGTGTGTGTGTGTGTGTGTGTGTGTGTGTGTGTGTGTGTGTGTGTGTTTAATCTACGAACTAACCAGCGTTCTTTATGCATTTCCTTTCCTTTCAACTTTAATTCCTCTCTTCTATTATTTTCTTTTTTTCTTTTTTTTAGTTTACGTTATATTCTGTTGATCATCCTCTCTTATCAACTGGTTTTGTTTGTTTATTAGCTTTTTATTTCATGTATTTACTTAGGAAGAGTGTTGGGTTAGGTTGGGTTAGTAGTGTTCTTGCATTGCGTGTGTGTGTGTGTGTGTGTGTGTGTGTGTGTGTGTGTGTGTGTGTGTGTGTGTGTGTTGCTTCCGGTAATGTAAAAAATATTGATTGATCTGCTAACTAACTTTTTTTTTGCTTTTATTCAACTCATTTTATTCATGCACTTCTTTATTAACTACTGTGTTTTTATTTTATTTTTTTATTTATTACGCCTTATTTATTCTCCTTTAATTTACCTACATTTATTTTATTGTATTATCATTTCTTTCTTTTTCTTACCCTTAGTATTTTTGCTTCTCATATTTACTTATTGATATATTTTCTACTATTACGTATGTTTGTTTAATCTATCATTTCTTACTTGTTACAATGATTTTTTTTTTTAATTTAGTTTTACATTCACTCTTATCTCACTCATTTCTTTATTTTCCTTACCTTGTTCTATCATTTTCCACCTTTATTTTAAGTATCCATCTCTGTTATGTAGTTATTACGATTATTTATGTTATATTTGGAGTTATATTCATTTATTTTAAGGATACCGGCCATTTAGTGTCTGTCATTACCATTTCTTTACTTTGATGAGGCAGTAAGTCGGGCGAGACAAGCTTAACACGGCACTCTTAATCTCAGGAGTGCCTCTTCGGACTGGCACCGGAAAGCCTATTCACTGTATCGACGCTCAGAGCTTTACCTTCATGGCACTGTGCATAGCGAAGACGTTATCATCTTTTTATTCGTTTTATCGTTTATCCTCATTCGTTTTTCATATAGCGAAGAAATTATCAGTTTTTATTCTGTTTATCGTTTTTCCTCTCATTCGTTTCCATATAGCGAAGAAATTATCAGTTTTTATTCATTTTCTCGTTTATCCTCATTTGTTTTTCATATAGCGAAGAAATTATCAGTTTTTATTCATTTTCTCGTTTATCCTCATTCGTTTTTCATATAGCGAAGACATTATCACTTTTTATTCATTTTCTCGTTTCTCCTTTTCGTTTTTCATATAGCGAAAACAATATAACTTTTTATTCGTTTCTTCACATTCGTTCTCACATACATCAACGTTAACTTATCTTTCCTTATCTTGAGTATGAATTCCAGTCTCACGTATCGTACTACAAAATCTCACACCAGTCAGTCAGTCAGTCAGCCAGTCAGCCTTTCACTCATTCATCCTCTACACAAAAATCTTCAGTCCCTTTCACTTCTCTCAAATATCACCACCAACCACAACCACCACTACCACCACTAATACCACAACCACCACCGTCACTAATGTCACCACCACCACCAGCTCCACATAACGCATTTCCAGTTCTCTCTCCTTCCCACACCTTTCCCTAATACCTGCCGCCCCTCTCCCTCCCCTCTCCCCCGCTCCTCGCCAGGTGTTCGTTCCTGTCCGACTGTGAGGACAAAAGGAAATTCAGAGTGGGATTAGTAGAGAGGGAACGAGGCTTTGGGGGCGGGGAGGAGGCGGGGAAGGGCGGGGAAGAGGCGGAATGAGGTGACAGAGTGATGGAGAGGGACGGGAAAAGAGAAAGAAGGTTGGAAGAATTATTTGAAAGGGAAAGCGTGGGAGGAGAGGTGGGGAAAGGGGCGGGAAGGGGCGGGAAGAAATGACGGAGATGAAAACAGATTAAAAGCAGTGTGTTGAAGATGGATTTTGCAAAGGAGGGCAAGCGAAGGGGCGGAAAGGGGCGAAGAGGATGTGGGGAAAGGGCGTAAAAGGGCGGGAAGGGGCGGGGAGAAAGTGACGTGAGGAGAAACGTGAAGAATGATTTTGAATGGAAAGGGGAGGAGGCGGGAAGCGGCGGGAAGGGGCGGGAAGAAGTGAAACTGGGATAGGAGATGGATATGATTTGAAGGGGAAGGGACAAGCAACAGAGGGCGGGAGGAGGCGTGGAGAGGCGAGAGGAGAGGCGGGAGGAGGCGGAAGAAATGACATGTGGGATGGAAAGAGATGAAAATAGAGAAAAAGAGATTGTAAAGAATGATTTGAACGGGAAGGGGCAAGCAACAGAGGGCGGGAGGAGGCGTGGAGAGGCGGGAGGAGGCGGGAAGGGGCGAGAAGAAGTGACAGGGGAAAGGAAAGAGATGAAAAGAGAGAAAAAGAGAGTGTAAAGAATGATTTGAACGGGAAGGGGCAAGCAACAGAGGGCGAGAGGAGAAGCGGGAAGGGGCGGGAAGAGTTAGAAAAGGGGAAGAGAGAGAAAGGGAAGGGTTGGAAGAGGTAGAGAAGGATTGATGCAGAGAAAGGGAAAGAGAAAGATTGAGAGAAGGTAAAAGAGGATGGAAAATAAAGATGTTTGTGAATGAGAAGGAAAAGAGGATAAGAGGGAAAGAGAGGAAGAGGGGAAGAGAGACTGGGAAGGGCTGGTAGAGGTTGAGAAGGCTTGATGCTGAGGAGGGAAAGAGAAAAACTGAGAGAAAGTAAAAGAAGATGGAGAAGAAGGGTGTTTGTGTATGTGTGTGTTTGTGTGTTGATGTGTAGGTGTGTGTGTGTGTTTGTGGGTACTTCTTTCCACACCAACACGAAAAAACAAACCAAACAAATCAACCACAACATCATAAAACCACAACCAACCAACACCTTACTTCCATCAACACGAAAACACAAAAACAAAAACAAAAAATCAACCACAACACCAGAAAAACAACAACCACAACAACCACAACAACCAATGCACACCTATGCCCAGACCTTTCACGTAACTAATTAATGAAAACCACACTTTGCACCTGGCTCGATTACCTGAGAACGGCCGCGAGTGCCAACACCTGCCCGTAATAACCGCGGCTGGGAGGGAGGGAGAACGAGGGGGATGGAGTGCGAGGGTGAGACGGAGGCGGAGGATGCTGGCGGGGAGGGAGGAGACGCCAGGACACATCAAGGGGTAGGAGGAGGGGTGGGTGGGTGGCAAGAGGTATCAGAAGGAACAGACCTGGCACATGTGTTTCGCTGGAGTATGCTGAAGCGAGGAGGGTAAAGCTTTTGTTGTGGGTCCCGTGAGAATGTTGATCGGCGGTGTCTGTCTCTCGGCTCCTTCCCGCGGGACCTCCTTTACGTTTCCAATCAGAGAGAGTAACTTTGGTGGGTGTGGGGAGAGGTGGTTAGGGGGATATGAAGGGTAATGAAGGGGTGTTTGTGTTTGCTTTGTGTGATGTTTTGTTTGGTATTTGTTTTTGTTGTTGTTGTGGTTGTTGTTGTTGCTCAGGTAAAACTCAGCTAAGAAAATTTCCATGTGGACAGGTGTGCAAGCCCGGCCAGGTGAGGTGAATGGAGAGTGGCAGGTGAGAATCATTAGGGAGGCGGGAGGCGGAAGGGATGGACAGGTATACGTATGCAGGGAAAAATTAGTTAGAGGGATGAACAGGGGAAGAATGGGGATGGATGGGGAGGGAGGCGATGGGGAAAGGACAGGTACACGCAGGCGAGGAAAAAATGAGTTAGAGTGAGTAATCTTGTTTTAAAGGAAGGGGAAGAGGAAGGGTGCAGGAAGGTGAGGAGGGAAAGATTGCCTCTGTACACACACACACACACACACACACACACACACACACACACACACACAACAAGAAATAAAAAAAAGAAATAAAATATATAAATAAAATAGGTTACCCACACCTATAAAAAAAAAGCAGATACATAAATTAAACAAGAAATAAATAAAAGAACAAGAATATGAATAACAACAAGAAGAACAAGAAGAAGACGGCTATATAACAAACCTTAATACAACAACGAAGAAATAAATTAACAAACAGACCAACCAACCACATAACACTCATCCATCGTCTCCTTCTCACGTTAATTATGTACCTGTGGCGTGAACGGACAGGTGAGAACTCCGTACTCAGAGATCATCTTCCACCTTTCATTGCGTATTTACTGAAGGTTGAGTGTTGATCCTTACCTTGCTATGGGCCACAAAAAGGATGAAGAGGAGGAGGAGGAGGATGGGGGGGGGGGTAGACGGAGGAGGAGGCAGAATATAAAAGGAAAAGGAGGAATAAGATGATAATGAGGAAGAGGAAAAGGAGGAGGAGGAGGAGGGGGGGAGGAAAAGACTGAAGAGGAGGCAGGATATAAAAGGAAAAGGAGGAATAAGATGATAATGAGGAAGAGGAGGAGGAGGAGGAAAAGGAGGAGGAGGAGGATAAAGAGAAATAGGAAGAAGAGAAGGAGGAACAAGGAGAAGAAGAAAGAAGATAAGAAGCAGAAAAAGAAAAAGAAGAAAAAGAAAAGGAAGATGACGAAGATGAAGAAAAGGAAGAAGAAAAAGAAAGAGCAGAGGCGGAAGAGGAAAGTGAAAAAGACAAAGAAGAAGAGAAGAAAAAGTTAAAGAAAGAGATAAAGTAAAAAAAAAAAAGAAGAAGAAGAAGCAGAAACGAATATAAACAGAACCAGAAACAGAACAAGAACAACAAGAAAGAGAAAAAAAGGAACAAAAACACAAAGACAAACAAAAGAACAAAGACAAAGAAGAAGAAAAAGAGAGAGAAGAACACTCAATCCCCTCCATCCCTCACGCCTCGCCGCCTTGCACACTTTTACTACGAGTCTTCCTGAGGCTTAGCGGTGCTCGGCGGGTGTTGTGGTGCCGCGCGGAGTGGGTCGTGAGGGAGTATTTACGGCGCGGGGAATGGCTGGAGGCGGATGGGGTGGAACGGAGGAGGTGGAGAATGGGCAGAGAGGGGATGGGGTGGGTATGGGTGGTATGGGTGAGTGTTTATGAGCTTAGGTGATGGACAGGATGATTTTGTACGAAGGAAAAAATGTGGTTATGTTCAGGAGTGGTTGCATACACACACACACACACACACACACACACACACACACACACAGCAATACGATATCAACGCTCGACCCACAACAACAACAACAACAACAACAAAATTAACTCTCAAACCATGATCAATGATTTACCTTTCTCCTTCTTCCTCCTTTTACCTAATTTTATTGAGGCAGGAAGTACCGGACGTTTTCTTTAATATTCTTTCTTCTAAACCTTAAAAAAAAATATATATATCCTAGCGTACATTAAAAATAAAAAATAAACATTATATCCCAGCCTTCAGATGTATCGAAGTATATACCTGAGGAAGGATATACAAACGACAAGAGCAGACTTTAAGACCACTAAATGTTAACTAACGGGGAGCATATGTCAGGCGGCGCGTTGCTTCACTCACCCGCCGACTCAACCCCAGACAGTCAGCCCGGGCAAGCCTCCACGCAGCTGCCCTTCCCGTTCTAATTAAGGTTGTATTTTAAAACATTTCGTCGCCCAAGTTCACATATTTGACAAGGCTTTCGTAGGAGCTGTAAACCTTTCCAGGGGTAGTTTTATGACCCTGGTGGTAGTCTGACCCTTCCTCTGTGCCATGAACCTTAAAAAACACTCTTGAAAACCCGGTTGATCCCTTCTTTGACCTTTAGAAATAGTTGATATATAAGATTTCGTCGCCCAAGTTCACATATTTGACATGACTTTCGTAGGAGCTGTAGGCGTTTCCAGGGGTAGTTTTATGACCCTGGTGGTAGTCTGACCCTTCTTCTGTGCCATGAACCTTAAAAAACACTCATGAAAACCCGGTTGATCTCCTCTTTGACCTTTAGAAATAGTTGATATAAGATTTCGTCGCCCAAGTTCACATATTTGACATGGCTTTCGTAGGAGCTGTAGGCCTTTCCAGGGGCAGTTTTATGACCCTGGTGGTAGTCTGACCCTTCTTCTGTGCCATGAACCTTAAAAAACACTCATAAAAACCCGGTTGATCTCCTCTTTGACCTTTAGAAATAGTTGATATAAGATCTCGTCGCCCAAGTTCACATATTTGACATGGCTTTCGTAGGAGCTGTAGGCCTTTCCAGGGGTAGTTTTATGATCCTGGTGGTAGTTTGACCCTTCTTCTGTACCATGAACCTTAAAAAACACTCATGAAAACCCGGTTGATCTCCTCTTTGACCTTTAGAAATAGTTGATATAAGATTTCGTCGCCCAAGTTCACATATTTGACAAGGCTTTCGTGGGAGTTGTGGGCATTTCCAGGGGCAGTTTTATGACCCTGGTGGTAGTTTGACCCTTCTTGTGTACCATGAACCTTAAAAAACACTCTTGAAAATCCGATTGATCCCCTCTTTGACCTTTAAAAAGAGTTGATGTGAGAAGCGATGGTGTCTTAAAATACGGTCCTAAGGTTGGTACTCTTAAACGACCCTTCCTCTCACATCAACAATTTCCAAAGGCCAAAACGGAGATAAGTCGGGTTCTAACGTGTGTTTTTGTAGGTTCATGGTACAGAAGAAGGGTCAAACTACCACCAGGATCATTAAACTACCCCTGGAAATGCCCTAAACTCCCACGAAAGACTTGTAAATTACGTGTTCTTGGGCGCAGAAATGGTTAAAAATATGGCCCTAAGCCCCTCAAGGGATCGTTCGACTTGCCCCACTCATGAGCCACGTGGGCGTCCCCTCGGCCTTCTGCACTCAGGGTTGTCTTATTAAGAAACGTATCTATGAGCAGTATCGACGTCCGGGAGGCTTGCCACGTGCCCATAAAGCCGGAGTTGGCATTCTAAGCAGGTAACAGTTTTATGGAGCAGTCGCTGGTTCGACATGGCGTCCTTCCAGCGGTACCCCGTGATCCTGCGAAGGCACTTGACACCAAAGGCCTCGACACTCCTTTCAGTAAATTATTCATTGTTTTCATCGCCTTTTTTAATGTCTTTTTATTTCTTTTTAAATGTGTTTTCTCCCCACGATTTCCTTTCTCGTCTTCCTTCATTCCTGGTTCACTTTTCTCTTCTCTTCCTTATCTTCCATTCCTTGTTCTCATTGTTAATCATCGAATCACTCCTTTCTACTCTTCTTCTTCAGTGTCTATGTCTCACAGCCACACAGTAAGACAGGGAACACAAGTGACTTAAAAATTCCAGTCTTTGTTCGCCTACACAGATATCGACAACGCTATATTCTCTTGTATAGCGAGTCCATAACACCATGGGCCAGGCTAATCCTTCGCAAGACTACCTGACACCCACCATTGTTATGCACTACGCTACCAAGGCAAGTTACGCTTTTGGTGACCAATGAACATTCTCACCACAAGCATGAACAGACTGAACCGTGTTATCCACCAAGCCTCCAAACGACTGGATCTTGGATTTGGCCCATGGAAGGCCGCCGAAAATGACAACCACCACCACCACCACCAACAACAACAACAACAAACAATAATAACAACAACAGCGTGGAGTGGATGCAGCCAGCGCTCAGTGACTGCCTGTGGACGCGACCTACTGGGATTGACCCGCTGTCCCCTGAAAGTCATTACGAATAACAATGGTACAACGCGCGCCCATTTAGGGGACGCGGGTCTTTCCAAGGGTTTGTTAGGATCTGCTGGACGTGTGTGTGTGTGTGTGTGTGTGTGTGTGTGTGTGTGTGTGTGTGTGTGTGTGTGTGTGTGTGTGTGTGTGTGTGTGTGTGTGTGTGTTCGTAAGTCATTTCTCTGTTTGCTGCGCTGGCAAGATTGATATTTCTCTTTCTCTTTCTTTCTCTTGCTCTGTTTCTGTCTCTGTCTATCTATCAATCTCGAGTATTGATTTATTTTCTTTGTTTCTTTAGTCAGTAATTTATTCATTGTTTTTCATCGCCTTTTTCACGTCTTTTTCATTTCTTTTTAATGTGTTTTCTCCCCTTGGTTTCCTTTCTCGTCTTCCTTCATTCCTCCATTCCTTGTTTCTCAATCACTCCTTTCTTCTTCTGAACGTTATTTCATTCACAACACTTCCTTGTTTTCACTCTTGATTTCCTCTTCGTTCCTCATTTATCCCTCGTCCACCTCTTTTTCCTCTCTCGTATGATTCTTATTTTATGTTTTTCCTCTGTACGCCATCACCAAGGCACCTGAGACTGGGATCTGTTTAGCCCGGTAGCTGCGGGGGTCATGTTTCTTAGGTTAGGTTAGGTTAGGTTAGGTATGGTTAGATTAAAGGCCCCTCTAAGCAAAATAATGAGAAAGAATCATCACTCACGCAAACCATTTCATAATAAATATCAACGCATATGTGATCAGATTATGCATCATCTATTTTGGGGGGTTTATATCATGGCGGAAATTTGGCCCGTCGCTGCTACACGGTAAAGCCACAAATTTGGCCCGTCGCTGCTACACGGTAAAGCCACAAATTTGGCCCGTCGCTGCTACACGGTAAAGCCACAAATTTGGCCCGTCGCTGCTACACGGTAAAGCCACAAATTTGCCCCGTCGCTGCTACACGGTAAAGCCACAAATTTGCCCCGTCGCTGCTACACGGTAAAGCCACAAATTTGGCCCGTCGCTGCTACCGGGTTAGTGGGAGGCGGAGAATCGGGGGTCCAACCGCGCGCACACCTCGTCGTAGAATGTACATCTCGTCTGAGCTCCCGCTTTTGTTGAGGTCATTCCAGTGCGGGTGTGAGAGTCCTGTGGCGTTAGCTGTCGTGTTGTTCTCACAGATGGCGTTACTGTGCTACTCTCCTTCCCTGTTATCGGCCGGGGGATCTGTGTGGCGAATCGTAAGCCTGAACAGTGCAGTGGCAGAGGTATCGAACTTGAACAACAGCGAAAGAGGGAGGAGATGGAAAGGGTATTGGGTATTATGTGAAGGGGGGAAAGGTTGGATTAGACTCTAGAATGAACATATATCACACTAATCTTAATCCTAAAGACAAGATATAATGCATTTAACCCGTCCGCTGCGATTAGCACGGATTTGGCTTTCACTGGTAGCCTGGTAACATAAACTCCCAGGTCTTTCTCTGCCTCTGTGGTGGATAGTGGAGTGTTTCCCATGTGGTATTGGTATGCTGGATTTCCCTCCCAAGGTACATGACTTTATACTTTTCTTCACTGAATTGTAGCAGCCACTTTTTGATCCATTCCTGTAGCTTGGTGATGTCTTCTTGTAGGAAATCCGCAGTCAAGGGGTTAAAGGTGATATCCAAGCCTCAATAAGAACAACTATCCCTGTATTAAGCCAGCACGCTAAGATTGGAGAGGGTATCGCTAACACACTAATATGATTCTAAACGCCGGATAGAACAAAGTTAAAGGTGATATTCAAGCCTCTATAGGAAAAAAAGTAACTATATTCAATCCTCAATAAGAACAACAAGAACAGTAAGCTAAGATTGGAGAGGGTATCGCTAACACACTACTATGATTCTAAACGCCGGGTAGAACAAAATAAAAGGTGATATTCAAGCCTCTATAGGAAAAAAACTAACTATATTAAGCACAGTACGGTAACATCAGATTTCTCAGAAGCTTCCGATTCCCACAAAGCAGATTAGTCGGATTCTCAGGAGTTTTTCTTTTTCATATACGGTGCAGAAGCCTCGTCAGACCATCCCTAGCCTCATAAAACTACGCACGGAAATAACGTCGACAACTTCTACGAAATCCTCATCAAATTTGGGTGTGCGCGAGCCCCGGAATGCTGAGAATATGACTCTTGGGTTGGTATTGTCAGATTCTCCCACCGCTCACACCAATGAGTGTTCTTTTAGGTTCACGGTACAGAAGAAGGCTCAGACTACCACCAGGGTCATAAAAGTACCCCTGGAAATGCCCTAAACTCCCATGAAAGACTGGTAAATTACGTGTTCTTGGGCGCAGAAATGTTTAAAAAATATGACTCTTAGATTTCTCACAACTCGGCCCCTTCACTGCCTAACGATTTCTTTACCCCTGTCTGGCCTGCTTTCCGTGTCTCCATCGCCGCCTACACACTCCCACATTTCTCGGTATTTGGACATCACGGTACATTTGTAAACACACCACCTCGCCCCGCGCAGGAGGTAGTTAAAGCCATATATCACCCAGTGTCAATACTCCCCCTGTGATAAGTGAGTCGCGGAGGCATGCCGGAGGGACATTAAATCACACCTTCACACTTCAATGATGGAATAAATAGCCACAAACAACGTGAGGGTTTTGACAACATGCAATCAGGTGACGATGTATGGCCGCCAGATGTCACTAGAAGCTATGGCTAACGCGTTTTTCTTTTGTTTTTTTACAGCAAAGGAGACAGCACAAGGGCACACAAAAAAAAGGAAACAATAAAAAAAAGCCCGCTACTCGCTGCTCCGGTAAAGAATCCGAAGAGATGGCCGAAAGAGCAGTGAGTTACAGTGCCCATGTTCGGCTGAGTACTAGCGTGATTTGATTTTTCTTGAGGGTGTAATTATATTGATAGAGTGAAGAGGAGACTGTAGTGACCATAAGACTGTCTCCTGGTTCAATGGCTGTCGTGGTTTAAAGACAAGTGGGTCCCCTAACGTATTGCCAAGGAGACTGATATATAAGGAGATGCGGCTCTACGGTGAGGTTTGGATACGGATGCAAGTGGCGCCATCTACTATCAGCGGATGTTACGAAAGAAAGGGATAGTGAGTGA
Organism: Eriocheir sinensis; assembly: GCF_024679095.1. Taxonomy (NCBI): domain Eukaryota; kingdom Metazoa; phylum Arthropoda; class Malacostraca; order Decapoda; family Varunidae; genus Eriocheir; species Eriocheir sinensis. The sequence continues at coordinate 4,378,712 of NC_066578.1, read as the reverse complement.
TCAAAATACTGTCTCCTGCATCAAAGGTTGTCGTGGTTTAAAGAGAAATGGGTCTGCGTAACGTATCGCCAGGGAGACTGTTACAGAAAAGGAGATGCGGCTCTACGGTAAGGTTTGGAGACTGTATAGTGATCAAGACTGTCTCCTGCATCAAAGGCTGTCGTGGTTTAAAGAGAAATGGGTCTCCGTAACTTATCGCCAGGGAGACTATAATATATAAGGAGATGCGGCCCTACGGTGAGGTTTGGATACGGTTGCAAGTGGCGCCATCTACTATCAGCGGATGTTACTAAAGAAAGGGAGAGTGAGTGATCAGAATACTGTCTCCTGGTTCAAAGGCTGTCGTGGTTTAAAGAGGAGTGGGTCCCCTAACGTATCGCCAGGGAGACTGTTACAGAAAAGGAGATGCGGCTCTACGGTAAGGTTTGGAGACTGTATAGTGATCAAGACTGTCTCCTGCATCAAAGGCCGTCGTGGTTTAAAGAGAAATGGATCTCCGTAACTTATCGCCAGGGAGACTATGATATATAAGGAGACGCGGCCCTAAGGTAAGGTTTGGATACGGATGCAAGTGGCGCCATCTTCTATCAGCGGATGTTACTAAAGAAAGCGACACACGGCACCGAGCAAGGCAGCCGACACGCGATTTCGGGAACAAACTTCACCCGAGTCTAAACACTTTTACAATTACTCAACACGAAGGTTCCTGCTTAACAGTGATGAAAAATAAATACATCCCGAGACTTGTAAAAACGACGATTATTGATGTTATGAAAAATACGGAATAATGTTATCAATACTTCATCCCCAAGACTTGTTACCAAAAT
>NC_066578.1:4355385-4375385 GCF_024679095.1 Eriocheir sinensis | reverse complement strand
TCCTTCCTTCTCTCTCATACAAACACAACACTTTCACTCTTAACCTAATCCACTTTCCCTTTCTTCCCTTCCCTTCCATTACCTTTTTTTGCGAGTCCCATTGGTACACTCATCTCCCCCTTCCCATCAATACCCTTACTGGTGTTTAGGTGACGCTAATGGGCCGGTAAAAGGGAGCAAAGGACCAGGTGAGGATGTAGGCAGGTGTTTGACAGGTGTGAGACTGATTGGGTGCAGGTGTGAGTGGGAGGAAATGTTTTGTATTATAGATTTTTTTTTACAGCTAAGGAGACATTTCAAGGGCGTAAAGAAAAACATAAATAAAAAAAGCCCGCTACTTACTGCTCCTGAATAGAGGTTAGGTTAGAGTTAGGTTAGGTTAGGATAGGTTAGGTTAGGATGGGATGAGTTAGAATAGGTTGGAGTTAGGTTGGGATAGGATAGGTTGAGTTGGGTTAGGTTGGGATAGGTTGGGTTAGGTTGGTTAGGTTGGTTGAGGCTGGGTTGGTTGGGATGGGATGAGTTGGGATGGGTTGGGGTTAGGTTAGGTTAGGATAGGATAGGTTAGAATAGGTTAGGTTAGGTTAGGTTAGGTTAGGATAGGATAGGTTAGGTTAGGTTAGGTTAGGTTAGGATAGGATAGGTTAGAATAGGTTAGGTTAGGTTAGGTTAGGTTAGGTTAGGTTAGGATAGGATAGGTTAGGATAGGTTAGGTTAGGTTAGGTTAGGTTAGGTTAGGTTTTTGTCTCTTCTCTCGTGTTTTCTCTCTATTCGTTTATTGTCTATCATCCATCATCTTTATCTGTGCTTATCTCTATCCGCCTAACCTAACCTAACCGAGCCTAGCCCTAACCTAACGTAACGGGTAGATATAGATTTAGATATAGGTTTGATTGCTCGCTCGTCTCGTTTGTCTTTTTTTCTCTCTCTTCGTTTTCATCTTTATCATCAATCGTGTTTAGCTCTTCTTATGTTTCTCCACCTACCCTATCCTAAGCTAACCTAACCTAATGTAACTCTAATTTAACCTAACCTAACCTAACCTGCTAATCTACTCTCTCTCTCTCTCTCTCTCTCTCTCTCTCTCTCTCTCTCTCTCTCTCTCTCTCTCTCTCTCTCTCTCTCTCTCTCTCTCTCTCTCTCTCTCTCTCTCTCTCTCTCTCTCTCTCTCATCATCTACAAACTTCTCTACATAATTATCTACAAACTTATTAATTTACACTTTATTTATGGATGTATTTCTCTTAATCTGTCTATATATGTCTGTATATGCCTGTCTGTATGTCTGTCTTTCTGTGTGTGTGTGCGTCTGTCTGTCTGTCTATCCGTCTGTCTGTCTGTCTAACAAAAGTGATTGACGGCATCTCTTTCACTTCCCTTCACTTTCCGCCTCTCCCTCCCTCTCTCTCTCTCCTCCATTCTCTCCTCGCCTCACCCCTCCTCTTGAATCCTCTTGAAGCATCGAGCAGCAAAGTCGATCAAGAGGCCGAGACAAAGGCGGCCCGGGGAAGAGGAAAGAGGGGCAAAGAGAGGGCGAGACGCGGACAGACTCCATTCTTAACTCCGACTTTTTCTTCCCTTTCCTCCGCGACCTTATTGGAACACACGGCGGTTATAGGGCGGATAAAAGAAGTCAATATTGGTTTATCAAGTGGCTGTGTGGGGGTGTGGGAAGGGGGAAGGGTGTGTATGTGTTTGTGTGTGTGTGTGGGAGGGGAGGGGTATGTTAGTGTGGGTGTGGGTGGGTGTGAAGTTGGAAATGTGTGTGTCAAAACTTGCAGCATATTCTCTATTTCTAAAAGCCTAAAAGGAGATTTATCGTGTTCTCCGGAGCGGTATTTCACGTGTCAAAGGAACCTCGTCAACCTACCACCGGGGTCATAAAACTACTAACCCCTAACCCCCATGGAAATGCCCTCAACGCCCACGAAAGTCCTGTCAAATGTGTGTACTTGGGCGGCGAGAGGTTAAAGAATATGATCCTTTAAGCTTGGCAACACCCTCTGGCTGTCAACGTGAGAGAGGATGAGTGTGAGTGCGTGTGAGTGCTGGCAGGTGTGTTAAGCGTTGATCCGGCGTGGCGCGGACAGGTGGAATGACAGGTGGACAGCCCGGCGCGGAAAATGGTGTCAGGATGGACGGAAAGCGAAATGGAGAAGCGAGAGCAGATAATTTGGTAAAGGGGAAATGGATCACACGAGGAGAGCCCGACGCGAGTGGAGGATAGTGGAAGAATCTGTTATGGAGAGTATGAACGTTAGAAGCCTTCACGGTATAAAGAAAAGAAGCATGAGTGTTGAAAATGCAATTGGGACGAGTTTGGAAAATAGAAGGAACAGCTGGTGGCGGAATGGAAGGGGGTAGAGCAGGTAGGGTGAGAAAAGAAAGGAAAAAAAAGAGAACAAACGATAGCAGAAAGAAAGAATGAATGTTGAAAAATGTAATTGGGACGAGTTTGCAAAAAAAAGAAAACAGCTGATGGAGGAAAGGAAGGGGGTAGGGCATCTAGGGTGAGGAAAAAAAAAAAAAGAGGAGAACAAACGTAGCAGACAGCACGTACGCATGGCTTCAGTGCTCATATCCGTATCCCCGGCCGTTGAGTCTGTGATAGTCTTTAGCTGAACGCGGGGCAGTGCAATTTCTAGACAACAACAGAAATGCCTCGCTAGTCACCGGCGGCCCAGGGGTGGTGGATGGCGGTGAGGTTTCAAAATAATAAGGTATAACTAATTTTTCCCTACTGCCCTTGAACCTGTCGCCTTCTCCCGGGACAACAGACTATGATGTATTCTGCAGCATGCCCCGCCGTGTTGTTACTCCCTAGGGCCAGAGGAGCCACCGCGTCCCCCCCCATCCCTGTCGCCACCATCTCCTGCTCTCCACACGTCGCGGCTCCCTCAATACAAACCTTCAACTTTTTTGCTTCGGAAACATTGCACAACTTTTAGTCCGGTATAAAAGACAATCTTATACGAAAAAAAAACTAACAAGTGTTGCAACTTTTGACACTTGACTTCGAGCCTTCCAAAAGTTTGTATTTTTGCTCTCCTGGGACACAGCAGACGGAGGGTGGGCGGGGGGAGGGGGAAGGGGGGCGGCATGTGACCCACCGCGCGCTCAACGTTCTGCGATATACAATTTTTATAGCTAATCCTCGAACAGCGAATGTGTGTGTGGGGGGGGTGGAGGGTGGTTGTGTCCTTCACCCATGGCTAGATCATGTGCTAGACTCGCTCCCACCAGTCAATATACTCCCGGAAAAGCCTTTAAACACAAATATGATAAGAGGAGGGTATGAAGACACCTCTCCACCCGACACTCACCTCTCCACCCGACACTGAACTCTCCACCGAACACTGACCTCTCCACCCGACACTGACCTCTCCACCCGATACTGACCTCTCCACCCGATACTGACCTCTCCACCCAACACTAACCTCTCCACCCAACACTGACCTCTCCACCCGACACTGACCTCTCCACCCAACACTGACCTCTCCACCCGACAATGACCTCTCCACCCGACAATGACCTATCCACCCAACACTGACCTCTCCACCCGACAATGAACTATCCACCCAACACTGACCTCTCCACCCAACACTGACCTATCCACCCGACAATGACCTATCCACCCAACACTGACCTCTCCACCCAACACTGACCTATCTACCCGACAATGACCTATCCACCCAACACTGACCTATCCACCCGACAATGACCTATCCACCCAACACTGACCTATCTACCCGACAATGACCTATCCACCCAACACTGACCTATCTACCCGACAATGACCTATCCACCCAACACTGACCTCTCCACCCAACACTGACCTATCCACCCGACAATGACCTATCCACCCAACACTGACCTCTCCACCCAACACTGACCTATCTACCCGACAATGACCTCTCCACCCAACACTGACCTATCCACCCGACAATGACCTATCCACCCAACACTGACCTATCTACCCGACAATGACCTATCCACCCAACACTGACCTCTCCACCCAACACTGACCTATCTACCCGACAATGACCTATCCACCCAACACTGACCTCTCCACCCAACACTGACCTCTCCACCCAACACTGACCTATCCACCCAACACTGACCTCTCCACCCAACACTGACCTCTCCACCCGACAATGACCTATCTACCCGACAATGACCTATCCACCCAACACTGACCTCTCCACCCAACACTGACCTCTCCACCCGACAATGACCTATCTACCCGACAATGACCTATCCACCCAACACTGACCTATCCACCCAACACTGACCTCTCCACCCGACAATGACCTATCCACCCAACACTGACCTATCCACCCAACACTGACCTCTCCACCCAACACTGACCTATCTACCCGACAATGACCTATCCACCCAACACTGACCTATCCACCCAACACTGACCTATCCACCCAACACTGACCTATCTACCCGACAATGACCTATCCACCCAACAATGACCTCTCCACCCAACACTGACCTCTCCACCCGACAATGACCTATCCACCCAACACTGACCTCTCCACCCAACACTGACCTATCTACCCGACACTGACCTCTCCACCCGACACTGACCTCTCCACCCGACACTGACCTCTCCACCCAACACTGAACTCTCCACCGAACACTGACCTCTCCACCCGACACTGACCTATCTACCCGACACTGACCTCTCCACCCGACACTGACCTCTCCACCCAACACTGACCTATCTACCCGACACTGACCTCTCCACCCGACACTGACCTCTCCACCCGACACTGACCTCTCCACCCGACAGTGACCTCTCCACCCGACACTGACCTCTCCACCCGACACTGAACTCTCCACCGAACACTGACCTCTCCACCCGACACTGACCTCTCCACCCGACACTGACCTCTCCACCCGACACTGACCTCTCGTTCTTTTACCTCTCTTATCTGGGCAGCGTCTAGCGAACTTTTTGTTGTTGTTGTTGTTTTTGTGTTTTCCCCTTGAGCTTCCTCCTTCGCTGTAATAAAAACAAAACAAAGTCTCTCCGTCGACCCGTTCGTCAATTCTATATACAAAACAAAGTATCCTCAGTTCTTTTTCGTCTCCCATATCATATTTTTCGTGTCATTTCCTCGCTTTAAAATTTCCATCGTGTGTCATCTGTTTTCCGGTTTATTTCCGAAGCGACTTATAGGTATGATTGGGACCTCAACACGTCATCCCCCGCCCCGCACTCTTTGTCAGTGGAGAGGCAAAGACACCAGTTGAGAGCCTCAAAATACCGGGTGACAGGCTGGGAACGTTATCCACAGCACCAAGGAGCGATGTGTTCACCCTTCCCTCCACACACACACACACACAAACATGCAAACAGACCCTTCCTCTCTCTCCACTCCCTTCCACACACATACCCCAACCTCCCTCTCCCCCCCCCCACACACAGCCCCCCCTCCCCCTTCCCTTCCCCTCCCCCCCACACACACATACAAACAGGGGGGTAGTTTCATGACCCTGGTGATAGTTTGACATAGCTTCTACACCATGAACATAAAACAAACACTCATGAAAAAATAGATTAAGCTCCTCTTTGGGCGTTGGAAATGTTTGATGTGAGAGTTGTGGGCATTTTCAATTGGAGTGGGGGAGTAGTTTTATGACCCTTGTGAGAGTATAACAAATCCTCTGTACCATGAACGTTAAACAAGCACTCATGATAACCAGATTAAGCTCCTCTTTGGGCGTTGGAAATGGTTGATGTGAGAGTTGTGGGCATTTTCAATTGGAGTGGGGGTATAGTTTTATGACCCTTGTGATAGTATAACGAATCTTCTGAACCATGAACGTTAAACAAGCACTCATGATAACCAGATTAAGCTCCTCTTTGGGCGTTGGAAATGTTTGATGTGAGAGTTGTGGGCATATTCAATTGGAGTGGGGGTATAGTTTTATGACCCTGGTGACAGTATAACGAATCCTCTGTACCATGAACGTTAAACAAGCACTCATGATAACCAGATTAAGCTCCTCTTTGGGCGTTGGAAATGGTTGATGTGAGAGTTGTGGGCATTTTCAATTGGAGTGGGGGAGTAGTTTTATGACCCTTGTGATAGTATAACGAATCCTCTGAACCATGAACGTTAAACAACTACTTATGGGAACCCAATTAACCCTCTTTTGGGGCGTTGAAAATAGATGATCTGAGTGAGCCTTGGAAGCGTCTGAGACCACTTCCCAAACTCTCTTTCCCATCCTTCTTCCAGCCCGCGATACTCCTCTCTTTTATTAGCTCATCGCACCTGGCTTTTATTGAGGTATTCTTTATTTCGTGAGGGGAAAACGTGGAAGAGAATGGCTGTTGTTGAAACGAGCTGCCCCGCAAAACACTGGACATAACGAAGCCTGGCGTGAAGGGTGTTTTTCTTCTTGTTCTTGTTTTTTCTTCATTAGTATTTTTTTCTGCTTCCTTTTCATCATATCCTCCTTCATTTTTTTATATTTTCCTTCTTTTTTTCATCTTCACACCAAGACTTATTCGCTTTCTGTCGTTCTTCATGGAGCTTGTTTTTTTTTCGTGTGTTTTTTTATATATATTTTCAATTGGGTACTATGTCGTTTTTTACTTCACCGTTCTCACAGACCTCTTGCATTTTGCCTCTCTGGAACGGTCCACTGTTTTCGTTGTTTTTTATTCTATTTTATGTGTTTCCGAAGCTTCCTCATTTTATATCTCGAAATTCTTTTTTTTATATTGCTTAGCGTTCCTATTTTTTTATGTTTCCGAGTTGTCTGCGTTTTATATATATTTTTTTCATCCGTTGTTTTGCTCGTTTGTCTTTTTAAATGTTGTTCAGTGTTGTTTATTTCGAAATTGTCTGTTTATTTTGTTTACTTTTCGTCTTTTTTTATTTCCAAATTGTCTACGTTTTAGTTTTTTTATTCTTTCTTTTGTTCGATTGTCTTTTTAATGTTGTTCAGTGTTTCTTTTTTTTTATTTCGAAATTGTCTTCTGTTTATTTTGTTTACTTTTCGTCTTTTTTTTTTATTTCCAAATTGTCTACGTTTTAGTTTTTTTTTATTCTTTCTTTTGTTCGATTGTCTTTTTAATGTTGTTCAGTGGTTCTTTTTTTTAATTTCGAAATTCTCTTCTGTTTATTTTGTTTACTTTTCGTCTTTTTTTTATTTCCAAATTGTCTGCGTTTTAGTTTTTTGTTTTTCTTTCTTTTCTTTGTTTGTCATTTTTTTTTATTGTTTAGTTTTTTTTTCTTTTCAAATAGTCGTTTTTTTATGTTGTTTAGTGTTTGTTCTTTTTTTCTTTCCAAATTGTCTGCGTTTTATAGTTTTTTTTTTTTGTATTTTGTCATCTTTTTTTATTGCTTAGTTATTTTTTTTTTCAAATAGTCGTTTTTCTATGTTGTTTAATGTTCATTCTTTTTTTTCCAAATTGTCTACGTTTTATACTTTTTTCCTCTAATTTTCCATTTTTTTTAAATTTACTTTTTCTCTACTTTTTTATGATTTTTTTTACTTCTGTTTATTTTCTACATTTTTACTTATTTTTTTCTATTTTTACTTCACTTTTTTACTTTTCCTCACTTTTTATCTTTACTTTTCTCATTCTATTTTTACTCGCTCTTTTTTTTTACTTTTTCACTTTATTTTCACTCCGTTTTTTAATATTTTTACTTAATTTTTCACTCCTTTACTCTTTTTATACTTTTACATTACTCCTTTTTTACATTTTTCTTCATTTTTTTATCATTTTTCCTTTGTTGTTGTTTTTCCTCACTTTCCTTTATTGTCTTCATATCTCCTTTGCTGTCTTCTGATGCGTGGAATTTATACTTTTTCATCCTTCAGGTTTTAAGGAATTTACAGTCATTTTCTTCTTTCATTCACCAAACTTAAGTCTATCCTTCCTACTTTACCTCTAGACTCCTTTTCAATTGTATCTTCCCTATTTTTTTCGTATATTTCCTCTCTAACATTTTTTTTGTCTCCTCCGCCATTGTTTTGTTCTCTGTTCCATATTCACCGCGTCCATTCTGTTCAAAGTTATTCCATCTTCAGTCTCCCCCCCTCCGATATTTTGCTCCTGTTTCATATTCTCTGCGTCCATTCCATCCAGACTAATGAAATCACCACTTAAACGGTTTTTCTTTTTATTCACATTCATATTTTGCCCAAATGTGAAAATCTATACAGTTCTATATTCGGTTTAAACAATTCTTCTTCTTTAATTTCATCTCTTGTTTAATCTATTTTTTTTTCTGTTTTGCTATTTCGTTTATATTCTTACTAATGTGAAAATTTATACAAGTCCATATTCGGTTCAAGCATTTCTTCTTCTTTAATTTCATCTCTTGTTTAATTTGCTTTTTTTTTTCTATTTTGCTATCTCGTTTATATTCTTACTAGTGTGAAAATCTATACAGTTCCATATTCGGGTTAAAGGTGCGTTTACACTTACGCACTTTTTTGTTACGGCCTGTTACGGCGTGGGCCGCACGAAAGACGCAAGCGAGGTGGCGCGGTGAGAGGAAAAATGACTAGTATTGTGCGGCGTCCCTCGTTTTCGTGCGGTGTGTTACGGCGTGTTGTTGCGGTAATGTTGCGGTGTCTAGCGCAGTGTCACATCGGTAGCGCGGTGTTTCCCGCTTTTGCTGGCGCGGTTTCATACGGCATGGCACGGCCTCTTGCGGGTGATTGCGGTGTGTCGCGGGTAGCTTGCGGTGTTGTTGCGGGTAGCTTGCGGTGTTGTTGCGGAGTGATCGCACATGTGCATGAAACACGACATGGAACGATGCATGATTGTTGCACATGGGTATATATAGAGGTCTGACAAGCACATGCCTCATGCTTTTGCCAGCCAGCATACAGTATGGACATCCAGTGCGTCTCACCCCAGGAGACAGAGAGATTTTTGGCAGCTGTACTATGTATTTGCGCAGTCCTGGTCGTCTACGAGTGGAGAAGAAGACGTATTGCAGTACCACACCCACCAGAACGATTGCGAAGAAAGAACGGCAGGGCAGGGCGGTTATGGAGTCGGGAGTGGCTGACACGGCGACAATTATATGTACGACCACCTGCTACAAGAACTGAACAGAGAGGACCCCGAAGGACACAAGAATTTCCTACGCATCTACCCAGAATTGTTCCAGGAGATGGTTGAGAGGCTGACGCCCATTTTAAAGAAGGAAGATACTAGAATGCGGAATGCACAAGAGGTGGGACTTAAGTTGGCGGTCACTCTCCGGCACTTGGCAACTGGGAACGACTATTCAAGTCTCCAATACAGCTTCAGAGTCTCCAAGGCTTCCATATGCCGGTTTATCCCGATAGTTTGCGATGCCATTATCGACACCTACAAACCAGAAGTAATGAAGTGCCCCAAGTCACCAGAAGAATGGAAGAACGTAGCACAACAATTCGCCTCAAAGTGGAACTACTTCAATTGTGTGGGAGCCCTGGATGGGAAGCATGTCGCAATAAAAAAAACCAGAGGTGGAGGGTCACTGTACTTTAATTATAAAAAGTTCAACAGCATCGTCCTCATGGCCCTCTCCGATGCAAATTACAAGTTCTTGTACATCGACGTTGGTGCAGAAGGAAGCGCTGGGGATGGAGGTACCTGGCAGATGACCCCTGGCCAGGGCCATCAATAACAACCGTGCACACTTCCCTCATGACACAACTCTGCCTAACGACAACGTTCCCAACAGTCCCCTAGGAAGGCGCCGCACGGACATCGCACGCACCCCGCAGGCCCCGCAAGATTTATGAATCATGTATGAAGACGTCGTAACACTCTCGCACGGGCGCCGCAAGACGCCGTGCCAGCACACCGCAACACTCCCGCACGGATTGCATGAAGCCGCTCAAGGCCGTGCGTGTCACGGTTTGGCGCGGACCCGTGCGGACCCGTGCGGTTTCTTGCGGGGTTTGTTTAGAGGCCGCACCACTCCGCTTACGGTTTCGTGCGGCGTCATCAAGCCGCACGGTACCGCACGAAAATTTGAAATGTTTTAAAATCTGAGCGGCGCCGTACGGATTTGGCGCGCCGCAACAGATGCCGCCAGCGTCATGGGCACGCTTTGTTGCGACTTTAGGGCGACATTGGTGCGGCCCACGCCGTAACAGGCCGTAACAAAAAAGTGCGTAAGTGTAAACGCACCTTAAGCAATTCTTCTTTTTTTAATTCTATATCTTGTTTAATTTATTTTTTTTCTGTTTTGCTCTCTCGTTTATATTCTTACTAGTGTGAAAATCTATACAACTCTAATCACTTTCAACATTTCTTATTTTTCATTTTATATTTTTGCTTCATATTTTTTTTAGTTTAGTATCTCATTCGTATTCTTTTTAATATGGAAAACTTTATACTTGCATTTGCTTTCAATATTTTTATCGTTTCTCTTTCATTTATTTTTTTTCTATTTTATTAGCTGTTATATTTTTTCTGTTGTTCTTGTTCTGTTGTTCTTTCTATCGTTTTTCTACTCTTCATTATTTCACTATCTCTATTTCATTTAATTTCTTCTATTCATTTTTTCTATTTCATTTTCTCTTCTGTTTCATTTGCTTTTTTGTTTTATTTGATTTCTTTATCTCCTCTCTTCTCTTTCCTTTTCTTTCGATTTAATTTCATCACATTTCTTCTAATTCCTCTATTTCTCTATTTCACTTGATTTACTTTCATTATTTCTACATCTTTAATTTCTGCTTCATTTCTTTTTACATCTTTTTCCATATGTTTTCCTATTTCAATCCATTTCTTTTCATTTCCTCTACTTTATTCCATTCCTTCTTTTCATATATTCTTTTCCTCTGTTTTATCTCCCTCTCTCTACCTCCTCTATTTCAATCCATTTCTTTTCATTTCCTCTACTTTAGTTAACTTCCTCTTTTCATTTATTCTTTTCCCCCGTTTTATCTCTCTCTCTCTCTCTACCTCCCCCTCTCATCGCTAAACAACCCAATACAGTTATGACATTGGAAAACGCATCTCTGCCGGCGCGGGAAATATGAAAGCCGGTTAAATAAAAAGAGATAATTACAGAATATATCACGCGAGGGGGAACTTATATTAGTGCTTTTAATGTGTGTGTGTGTGTGTGTGTGTGTGTGTGTGTGTGTGTGTGTGTTACTTCTATAATACAGCCAATATACATTCTCTATCTCTTTTTTTGTATATATTTTGTCATTTTTTTTATTTTTTTTACTTCATTTTGTATTTTGTTTTTCATTTTCATTTTTCATCATTTTTTACGGAGCTTTTTCTTCAAGTTGCAAATTTTATCCTTCATGTGTTTTGTTCCTATCATTTTCATCGTGTTTTTCTTCTTCTTTTTCTTCTTCTTCTTCTTCTTCGTCTTCTTGTTCTTCATTAAATTTTTGTCCTCTATACTTTTTTTTAGCAGCTTGCAATTTCGTTTTCCTCATCCTTCTTCATAGTTTTCTTCTTTCTTCTTTTTTTTCTTCATCTTTTTTTCTTCTTCTTTTTCTTCTTCATGCGAGTATACTGGTTGTCCTTCTTATCTTCTCTTTTTTTTTTTTCTTTTACTGTTTATTTTGTTGCCTCCATATTTTCTGCTTTTCTTTCTCCTTTTCTTCTTCTTCTTCTTCATTTTCTTCTTCTTCATATATTGGTTCTCCTTTTTATTCCTCCTTTTTCTTCTTTTGCTGTTTCATTTATTGCCTCCTTCTTTTTATCTCTTCCTCTTTTCTTCTTTTGTTTTTTCATCTTCTTCATTTTCTTCTTTTTCTTCTTCTTCTTCTTCTTCTTCTCATTTTTCTTCTTTTATTGCTTCCTTCATCGCCTCTTTATCTTCATATATTTTCTTCTGTTTCTTTTCCTTCTCCTTCTTCTTCCTTTCTTCTTTTTCTTCTTCTTCTTCTGCTTATATTTTTGTTTTCTCCTTCTCCTTCTTCTTCTTCTTTTTCTTCTTCTTTTTTTTCATTTAACTTCTTCTTCCTCCTCCTCTTCTTCTTCTTCTTCTTCTTCTTCTTCAATTAATTCTCTTTTTCACTCTTTTAACCGGAGCCTAATCCTATTTTTCTCCTTCTCTTTTAAGCCTTCCTCCTCTCTTCTCTTCCTCTTAAAAGTTTTTCCTCGGCCCTCATTTCGTCGCTAACTGCTTCGTTTTGTCGTTGTCTTCACATTTTCTTCTTTTCTTCTTTTATGTTTATCTTCGTTTTCTTCTGTTACTGCTTTTTCTTCTTGTTCTTCTTGTTCTTCTTCTTGTTCTTCTTTCTCTCTGTTATTTTCTTCGTTTTCTTCTTCGTTTTCTTCCTTTTCTTCTTCTTATTATTATTATCATTATCATTAGTTTTCTTTTTTCTTTGTTTTTTTCTTCTAATACTTTTTCTTCTCGTTTTTCTTTCTCTATTTTTCTTCGTTTTCTTCTTTTTCTTCTTATTATTATTACTATCACTATTTTTCTTATTTTTCTTTCCTTTGTTTTTTCTACTAATACTTTTTCTTCTTGTTTTCTTCCTGTTCTTGTTCTTCTTTCTCTATTTTTCTTCCTTTTTCTTCTTTTTTTCTTTCCTTTGTTTTTCTACTAATACTTTTTCTTCTCGTTAATCTTCTTGTTCTTGTTTTTCTTGCCTTTTCTTCTTGTCCTTGTTATTTTTTTAGTATTTTTTTGCGTCGTTTTTCTTCCACTTCTTCCTTTTCATCTCATCCTCCTTCATTTCTTTACATTTTCCTCCGTTTTTCATCCCCACACGAACACTTATTCACTTCCTTTCTTCTTCTTATCTTACATTATCTTTCCCTTCTTTCTCCTTCTTTCCATCCATCCTTCCTAATAATACTCCTTCTCTTTACTGATCTCCTTATTTCTTCTTCTTTATTCTTTATATATATTGTCCTTTCCATATATTTTTCCCTTTCCGTTCTTCATTTTTCTTTCTTCTTCTTCGTCTTCATTAAACTTTTCTCCTTCATCACATATTTTACCACTTTTTTATATACTATTTACATATCACGCATGTTTGTATGTATGTATGTTATGTATGTATGTATGTGTGTATGTCTATTGTATTGTATTACTGTAAAGTCGCCTCGTACCTTGTGTGTGTGTGTGCGCGTGTGTGTGTATAAATTCGCCGCGCCTCTCCCGGTTTCTCCTCGGCAAACACTGCGTCTTGCTCCTCCACAAACACTCGCTATTGATTGAAGAGGCGAGGGAAAAAATATACCAGGGAATAATACATGGGCGCTAACGAGAGTGTAGACAGGTAGGGAGCAGGTAGGCAAGAGGAGGAGGAGGAGGAGGAGAGAGAGAGAAAAAGACAACAGACGCAGAGAAATTAAAAAAAATAATAGACGAGGAGGAGAGAGAGAAAGGGAGGAAGGAAGGAAAAGAGAAGGAAAAGAATGAGAATGACGGTTGAAGAAAGATTGAAGGGATGGAGAAAACAGAGGAAAAGAAGAAGGAGGAGGAGGAGGAGGAGAGAGAAAAAGACAACAGAAGCAGAGAAATGAAAAAAATAATAAACGAGGAGGAGAGAGAGAAAGGGAGGAAGGAAGGAAAAGAAAAGGAAAAGAATAGAAATGACAGTTGAAGAAAGATTGAAGGAATGGAAAAAAGCAGAGAAAAGAAAGACAAATAAGAAATAAGAAAGGAAGGTAGAGAAGGAAGGAAGGAAGGAGAAGAGGAAGAGGAAGAGGAAAAGTCGGTGAAGAGGAAGAAAGGACCAAAAACAAGAGAAGAAAGAAAATGAAGAAAAGGAAATGAAGAGAAACGAATGAGAGGAAGAGACATAAGCTAGCGGATAAACAGGAGGAGAAAGGAAGAGGAAGAAGGATAAAGAGGTGAAGAGGGAAAGAAGAGGAAGACAAAAAAAAGATATGGAAGAAAGTAGACCAGAGGAAGAGAAGAAAAAGGGGATGAGGAAAATAAAATAAAAAGTAGAGGTTCTGGGTAGGTAGGGAGGGAGGTAGGCAAGAGGAGGAAGAAGAGGAGAAGTAAGAGGAGATTGTGGTGGTAAGGAGGATAAGAGGAGAGGGGCAAAAATACATGAATAAACAAGAGGTATACAGGCAGATACACAACAGAAAGAGGAGTAAGAGGAAGAGGAGAAAAGGAACAGGAAGAAGAGGAAGAGGAAGAGGAAAAAAGGAAAGGAAGAAGAGGAAGAGGAAGAGATGAAGAGGAACAGAAAGAAGAGGAAGAGGAAGAGGAAGAGATGAAGAGGAACAGAAAGAAGAGGAAGAGGAAGAGGAAGAGATGAAGAGGAACAGAAAGAAGAGGAAGAGGAAGAGGAAAAAAGGAAAAGGAAGAAGAGGAAGAGGAAGAGATGAAGAGGAACAGAAAGAAGAGGAAGAGGAAGAAGTGAAGAGGAACAAAGAAAAGTAAGAGGTAGAGGAAGAGGTGAAAAGGAAAGAAAGAGGAGTAAGAGGAAGAATGGAAAAACAAATGAAGAAACTATCAAAACAATGTTGAAAAATAAAAAAATAAAGAGGAAAGTCGATAGGCACACACGGACACCGATACACACAATAGGAAGAGGAGAAAGAGGAAAAAGAAGAGGAGGGGTAAAAAATAAAAATAAAACATGTAGAAAACGTGTCTTGCGTTACCGCGGACTCCTGGTCAACACAGGAACTTCACAACAACGTAATCCTCAAGGTAAATTTTCGTATTTTTTATTTCGTGTTTTTTTTTAAGACGTTGGAATTCTTTGCTTTTCAGGCGGGTGAGAAGGAGGAGAAAGAAAGAGGAGAAGGAGGAGAAGGAGGGTTTTAAGGAGAGTTAGACGAATAAGAATTAGTTAGAAGGCAAGAATTAGGAGGTGGAAGATGATAAGAGATAAGTAAAAGATAGGAAAGAAAGGACAGTGATGACGAGAAGAAGGTGGAAGAAGATAGGGAACAGGAGAAGAAGAGAAAATAAAGAACTTGAAAGACACAAAGGAGGTGGAAGACAAGGAATAGAGAAAATAGAACAAAAGGAAGAAGAAGAGGAGGAAGAGGAGGAAAACAAAGGACGGAAAAGACGAGGAAGAGATGAAAGAAAACAAGGAATAAAAAATGAAAAGAAACAACGGAAAAAAATGAAGAAATGAAGGATTAAGAAGAAAAGAGAACACAAAGAATGAAAAAGAAGAGGAGGTGGATAAAGAAGAGAAAAGAAGAGAAGCAATATATAAGAAAAGAGACTCAGAAACAAAGAAGATGAAAAAGAAAAACACAAAAGAGAGAAAATAGGACAAGGAAGAAGAGGAAAATGAAACAGGAGAAAAAGATTAGGTATGGGAGGAAGAAGGAGAAGAGGGAGAATGAGGAAGAAGGGGATAAAAAGTAGAAAAGAAGGAGAAGAGAAGAAGAAAAACGAAGAGAAAAAGTACAAAAAAAAGGATAAAGAAAAAAAATTTGAGGGAAGAAAAAAATATGAAAATGGAGGGAAAAGCAGAAAATAAATAGAAAGAGAACAGGAAAAAGGAAGAAAAATACGAGGAAAAAAAGAAGAAAATAAAGAAAAAAATACGAGGAAGTTACAAGAGGATAAGAAAAGACAGGAAACCGTTCAAGGAAAAAAATGAGCATTGTGAAGCGAAGCAAGAGGAAGAAAAATAAAATAGAGAGATTATTTCACCAACTGTACTTAGACGAGTACAATTCTCTCTCTCTCTCTCTCTCTCTCTCTCTCTCTCTCTCTCGTAAACTCCTGAACTCACTCACACAAACTTTCCCTTTCATTTCTATTTCCATCACCCAGGAAGAGGAGGAGGAGGAGGAAGAGGAGGAGGAGGAGGAGGAGGAGGCCCTTTAGAGTTCCCTTTCCCCCGGTGGACAAAGGGCAGGCCACGTGTTCCCCCTGGGCAGATGTTCCCCTTACCCCGCCCTTTTCAGAATTTCATAAGGGACGTCATTTAGAGAGAGAGAGAGGGAGAGAGGGAGAGGGAGAGAGAGAGAGAGAGGGGAGGATATGAAAGGGAGTAGATTTGGGGGTGTTTATGATATGTCTTTGTGTGTGTGTGTGTGTGCGTGGGTGGGTGGGTGGAAGTGTGTGTGTGTGTGTGTGTGTGTGTGTGTGTGTGTGCGTTGGTCGTTGGGTTGATTTCTATTGATGGGTGGAGAGAGAGAGAGAGAGAGAGAGAGAGAGAGAGAGAGAGAGAGAGAGAGTCAAACTAACTAACTTTTGTAGCTAGTTCTGGCTTAAACTTTTTTTTTTGTGACAGTCGATCTCTCTCTCTCTCTCTCTCTCTCTCTCTCTCTCTCTCTCTCTCTCTCTCTCTCTCTCTCTCTCTCTCTCTCTCTCTCTCTCTCTCTCTCTCTCTCTCTCTCTCTCGTAAGGAGTCTGCAAGAGGCCATTTCGTCTATACAAGGCAGCTCCTGTAATCCTAACCCCACCTTACCTCACTATCCATGACTTTATCCAACCCCCTCTTGAATGTATCTATGGTATTGGCACCCACAACATGACAGCCAAGCCTGTTCCACTCATCCACCACTCTATTGGTAAACGAATTCTTGCCTGTGTCTTTGTTGAATCTGAATTTGTCTAACTTAAAACCATTGCTGCGTGTCCTACCTGGCTCTTTTACAACCAAAACCCTATAGACATCCCCTCTATTAAAGTCCTTCATCCATTTATAAACCTCGATCAAGTCTCCTCGCAACCTTCGCCTTTCTAGAGAGTGTAGATTTAAATGCTTCAGTCTGTCCTCACAAGGCAAGTTTCTCACCCCCTGAATCATCTTTGTCATCCTCCTCTGTACAGATTCTTTCTCTCCTCCTCGTTTTTCTCTCATTTTTACTCTTTTTCTCTCTCTATCTGTCTATCCTTCCCTTTGTCTAATCTATCTAACTACCTGTCTATACCGTACATCTGTTTGTCTATTCCCTTCTACCTCTCTGTCTGTTTATCTATCTATTTCTATTTATTTCTCTACTCTTTTTCTTCTTCCTTTTCATCCAAACCTTAACTCATAAATCAGGATAGACACACAATTTGAAATCAGCGACAAAGACGAATGAGAAGAAAATAGAAAAGCAAAAGAAAATTCAAAAGGAGGAGGAGGAGGAGGAGGAGGAGGAAGAGGAGAAGGCATTCATTACTTCTTTATTAATTAAACCCTAGACTCTATTCTGTAGTGAGCAACAGTTGGCTTGGGGAGGGCGGTCGAGGGGAAGGAAGGAAGGAAGGAAGGAAGGAAGGGAGAGAGATTGAGGAAGGAAGCAGAGGAGTAGGAAAAAGAGTAATATATGAAGAAGGGAAAGAGGAAGAAATAAGATAAAAGGGAGGAAGGAAACAACAGAGAAGGGAGGGAGGGAGAGAGAGAGGAGGAAAGCATAGAAGGAGAAAGGAAAAGGATAATAAATGAGGAAGGGAGGAAGAAAGAAATAAGAGAAGAAGGAAAGGAAGAGAAAGGAAAAAGAACACTAAATAAAGGAGGAAGGAAGAGAGGAAGAGGGAGAAAAGAAAAAAATGAGGGAGGAAGGGAAGGAAGGGAGGGAGGGAAGGAAAAAAGGGAGAGAGAAAAGGAGGGAGGGGGAAAGGGAAGTAGGTGATATATGGTTTAGCCGAAAGGTGGTCTGTATTGAGAGAGAGAGAGAGAGAGAGAGAGAGAGAGAGAGAGAGAGTATGAATAGTATAGCTAATTGTTGATTTATACGAAGCGGTTGACTGGTTGAGGGTTAGCATACGAAGAGGAGGAGGAGGAAGAGGAAGAGGAGGAGGAGGAGGAGGAGGAGGAGGAAAAGAGAAGAGGGGAAGAAAAGGGGGAGGCGTGAAATTGATGGAGGATGTATTGTGTGTGTGTGTGTGTGTGTGTGTGTGTGTGTGTGTGAGAGAGAGAGAGAGAGAGAAGAGGTTGCCTATTGACTTAAGGAGGAAGAAGAAAAAGATATCGATATTGGGAGGAAGAGGAAGGGAAAAGCGAGGAGGAGGAGGAGGAGGAGGAGGAGGAGGAGGAGGAGAGAAAAACCGCCCCTTAACTATACGGAGAGAAAAAGAGAGAGAGAAAGAGAGAGAGGGGAGAGAGAATGAATGTTAAAGAAAAGGAGAGAGAGAGAGACAGACAGACAGACAGACAGACAGACAGACAGACAGACAGACAGACAGACAGACAGACAGACAGACAGACAGACAGACAGACAGACAGACAGACAGACGAACCCAGGTAAACACATATGACCACTTATCCTTCACGGCAATCACATATACTGTCGTAAGCTCCTAATTCTGAGGTCGTATTATTAATGTTATTTTTCCTTCCCGCTGTTGTGTGTTTTACTGACACGCACAATGGACTGAACAAAGAAGGACGGATGTTATGAGGCAAGGCAGAGAGGGAAAGGGAGGAAGAGGAGGCGAGGGAAAGAGGGGGGTGAAGGAAGGAGGAGAGAGGAAGGGAAGGGGAGGGAAGGAGAAGGAAAGGGAGAGGGGAGAGAGGGTATATGTATTGTTTTTTTCTTTCTTTCTCTCTGGTTATTAGTCTCTCTCTCTCTCTCTCTCTCTCTCTCTCTCTCTCTCTGCTTTCAATTTCCACCTCCTTCCATTTCTTTCCCATCCTATTTCCATTTTTCCTTTCCATAATATCCTTTTGCTTTCTCCTATCCTTCCCCCTCTCTCTCTCTCTCTCTCTCTCTCTCTCTCTCTCTCTCTCTCTCTCACCTACTTTTCGTTATTTTTCTTCCTTTTTGCCATTTTTTGTTTCTCTGCTCTTTTTTTCTTATTTTCCTCCTTTCTTTCGATTTTCTTATATTTTCTGCATTTTCTTCTCTCTTTTCTTCTTCTTTTCTGCTCTTTTCCTTCTTTCTTCTTTTCTTCCTTTTCATCTTTCCGTCCGTTCTTTTCTCCCTTCCTCTTTCAGTCCCCTCTTTCCTTCTTTTTCCCCTCTTCTTCCTTTTCCTCCGCCATTCTCCTAAGTTACTTCCTCCTTTCCTCTTCTCTTAGTCCTTCCCTTCCTCATTTTTCTCATTTCTTTTCTCTCGTCTTTCCTTTCTCTTTCTCTCAGTTTTGCTCTCATTTTCTTTATATCTCTCATTGCTTTATTTCATCTCTCCCTGTTTCATGTCTACCCTCATCTTTCTTACCCTTCCTTTTCCTTGTAATACTCCTCTCCCTCCTTGCTTCACCCTTCCTCCTTCCGTCTCTCCCTCTTAGTTAACTCTCTCCCTCTCTCCCTCTCCCTCCCTTCAAACTTTCATATATCACACCTTCTCTTGACCTTGACTTCTGGTACTAACGAGCTGGTCCCCTCACACACACACACACACACACACACACACACACACACTCTCTCTCTCCCTGCCATTTCGTTTCCTCCGCTCCCCTCTGCTCCCCTCTGCTCCCCTCCTTACTCCCCTTCCGTAACGTGACTGAGCGGTAATGGGAAGTCACACACACACTCAGTCACATGCCAAATAGAGATTGACTGATTGACTGACTGACTGACTGACTGGTTGAATGACTGCTGACTAACTGACTAACTGACTGGCGTACTGACTGATGGATTGACTGGCTTGTTGAACTGCTGACTGGATGACTGATATACTAGCTGACTAGTGGACTGAATGATTGGTTGACTAATTAACAGATTGGCTTTTGTAATGACTGACTGACTAACTGACTAAAGTGACTGGGGGACGAGATGACTGGTTTCCTTTGCTAACTTTTGACCGACTGACTCGCAAGTTGACTGGCTGGATGACTGACTTAACTGGTTGACTGGATGACTGGGTGATGGGCTGACTGGTTGGCTGACAAACTTACCTGCAAAACGGAAAAAGAAACTCATTAGTAAAGGGAAAATATTGTCCAAGGTAATAGTAGTAATAGTAGTAGTAGTAGTAGTAGTAGTAGTAGTTGTAGTAGTAGTAGTAGTAGTAGTAGTAGTAGTAGTAATAGTAGTCTTTCTCTTTAAGTTTATATTGTATGAAAAAAATATGGTTGCATGTATTTTTCGACACACACACACACACACACACACACACACACACACACACACACACACACACACTCTATCAAGAACTAAGAGCCACGAAA
>NC_066578.1:4312885-4352885 GCF_024679095.1 Eriocheir sinensis | reverse complement strand
TGATGGGAAAGAAGGTCTGATGGGAACTAACCGATTGATGGGGATTGAATGAGAAAAAAGACGGACTAAATTAAAATCGTGTCCGCCATGTCAGGTCAGATATTTTTTTTTCGAAGAAGGTCACCATCATTGAATCTATTTTTATCTGAATTTATCGGAAATGGACTGACCCTGGAGTTTTGAGATCCATTTTTTAATACTTTGCTTGCTGACAGACAAACACAAACAAACAAGCAAGCAGAAAAACAGAAGCGCATATTAGTTGTATTATGATTTTGTTTTTTTAATATTTTGCTTGCTGACAGACAAACACAAACAAACAAACAAGCAGAAAAACAGAAGCGCATATTAGTTGTATTATGATTTTGTTTTTTTAATGTTTTGCTTTCTGACAGACAAACATAAACAAACAAGCAAGCAGAAAAACAGAAGCGCATATTAGTTGTATTATGATTTTGTTTTTTTAATATTTTGCTTGCTGACAGACAAACATAAACAAACAAGCAAGCAGAAAAACAGAAGCGCACATTAGTTGTATTATGATTTTGTTTTTTTAATGTTTTGCTTGCTGACGGACAAACATAAACAAACAAGCAAGCAGAAAAACAGAAGCGCACATTAGTTGTATTATGATTTTGTTTTTTTAATACTTTGATTGCTGACAGACAAACACAAACAAACAAGCAAGCAGAAAAACAGAAGCGCATATTAGTTGTATTATG
This sequence comes from Eriocheir sinensis, assembly GCF_024679095.1. Taxonomy (NCBI): domain Eukaryota; kingdom Metazoa; phylum Arthropoda; class Malacostraca; order Decapoda; family Varunidae; genus Eriocheir; species Eriocheir sinensis. The sequence continues at coordinate 4,352,163 of NC_066578.1, read as the reverse complement.
ATTTTGTTTTTTTAATACTTTGCTTGCTGACAGACAAACACAAACAAACAAACAAGCAGAAAAACAGAAGCGCACATTAGTTGTATTATGATTTTGTTTTTTTAATATTTTGCTTGCTGACAGACAAACACAAACAAACAAGCAAGCAGAAAAACAGAGAAGCGCATATTAGTTGTATTATGATTTTGTTTTTTTAATGTTTTGCTTGCTGACAGACAAACACAAACAAACAAACAAGCAGAAAAACAGAGAAGCGCACATTAGTTGTATTATGATTTTATTTTTATTTTTGTTTCCGACTTTTCTTTTTTTGTATTCTATCTTCAAATTTTATTCCTCTCCTGCTTTCCTGTTCTCTACGTCAAATATCTGTTATCTTTTCTTCGTTTTCTTTTTCTTCTTCCTTCTGTTCATAATTTATTTGTTATTTATATTTCTCCCTCTTTTCCTTTTTCCCTTTTTTTATGTTATCGTTTTGTAATTTTCCTTCCTTCCTTCTTTCCCCCTCTCTGTCATTTTCTGTTATTATTTTTCCTACATCTTTGTTTTCCTTCCTCTCTTTCGTCGTTTGTTAGTATTTTTGTCCTTTTCCTTCCTTCCTTCTCTCCTCCTCTCTCATTTTCTATTCTTTTTCTTTTTATATTTTTTTTTCCTCCCTCCTTTCCGTCATTTATTAGTCTTTTTGTCCCTTCTCTTCCTTGCCTTCTTCTCTACGTCTTTTACATATCTTTCTTTCCTCCTTTTCCTTCCCTCCTTTATCGTTCCCTCCAAGCCGTTCATCAGTATTCACAGCCTCTCCCGTTTATCCTCCTTCCTCTTCTCTTTCCTTCCTGCATTCTCCTTTCTCCTCCTTCTCTGTACGTCTTTTTATCTCTCTCTCTCTCTCCTTCCCTCTACACGACAGACGGTATCTTCCAAAGCGCTTGAAATTCCTCCTTTTTCTCCGCCTTCCTCCTCTTTCTTTCCTCCTCCTCCTCCTTCTCCTCGCGACACAACCTCGGAACACATTTTTCCTCACCAGTTGGAAAAGTTGCAACTAATTATTGTTTGTGGCGAAGTCTTTTGTTTCTTTGTGGACGCCCGACGCTGCCTTTTGTTTTCTGGTTCTGGAGGAGGAGAAGGAGGAGGAGGAAACATGGAAACGTGAACGAGCAGGCAGCAGAAAACCCATTGATTCATAACTAGGCTGCCTTATATCGGTGATTTAATCTATCCATCAGCCACAAGAGTATCCCTTAAATCACTTCTGTACGTTCTCGTCAATACGTTCAGTTCACTCCCGACGCTGCAAAGTGACGATCAATGGGTCTTTTTAAGGAGTCGATTGTTTCCGCACTAACCACTCCTGCAGGAAGGCTGGTCCAGTGGCGGACAACTCTGAGAAATAACTCCTTCCGATATCCGTGTACTGCATCGCTTCGCTTGAATTGTTTTACTGTTGTTTCTTGTTCTCGGGTTTGTTTGTAGCGTGAAGAGTTTGAAGTGGTCGACATTGCTGAACTTGTGAAGGTACTTGAAGACTTGTATCATGTCTCCTGTAATTGTCTCTTTTCCAAGGTGAAGAGTTTGAGTCTTGAGGAGTAAGAGGAGGAGGAGGAGGAGGAGTAAGAGGAGAAGGAGGAGGAGGAGGAGGAGGAGGTAGGGATGAGGTGGAATGTATTGTGTAGTGGTTGTGATAGGAAGGGAAGGAATGGGGAACGGAAGAGAGGAGAAGGGGAGGGGAGTAGGAGGAGAACAACAACAACAACAACAACAACAACAACAACAACAACAAAAAGAACAAGAACAAGAAGGAAAAGATGATGATGATGATGAAGAAAAGCAAAAATATGAAGAAGAAGAAGAAGAAGAAGAAGAAGAAGAAGAAGAAGGAAAAGGTGATGATGATGATGATAAAGAAAAACCAAAAACATGAAGAAAAAGAAGAAAATGAAGAAAAATGATTAAGAATTCTTGTGTAATACTGCGATTAGCATAACGAACAGGAAACAAAGAAAGAAATAACGAATGCATGGAAGAGAAAGACAAAGACGAGGAAAAAGAAGGACAGGAAGAGGAAGAGGAAACAAGAGGAATGATAAAGAAAAGGAGAATGGAGGAAGAAAAGATAAAACTGGAGAGGAAAGGAGGACAAAAAGTAACAAAGAAAAGGAAGAAAATGAAAGAAAAGAAGGAAGGAAGGAAGATTTGGGAAGAGGAGAAATATTAGGAATTCATTAGTTGATATATCCGAAGAGAGAGAGAGAGAGAGAGAGAGAGAGAGAGAGAGAGAGAGAGAGAGAGAGAGACCAAAAGGACACGTAAGACTTCAGACCAAAGGGAAGTACAAGGCCATGACCAAAGGAGGAAGTACAAGACCAAGTTCCGTTACAAAGGCGAAACTCCCGACCGACTACCAGGACCAAGGGCGGGAAATACAAGACCAGGACCAAGAGGAGAGAGAGAACCACACCAACAGGGCCGTAAGATTCGTGTCCCGGTCCTGTTGAAGACGTGTAAGGCTCGTTAAACTTTGATGGCCATTTGACAGCTCCTCTTCCTCCTCTTCCTTCCTCCTCTTCCTCCTCCTCCTCCTTGAAGTTCAAATGATCCTCTTAAGCTCTTTGCAAAGTGTGAGGCTGAAGTTTGGTGTTTGTTTTGATCGTTGAGATTAAGTAATGCATTGCTAACAAGGCTTTCTCTCTTTTCTTTAGTCTTCCTTTTTTAATTCTTTCTCTTTTATTTCCTTCATTTTTATCTTCCTTTCCATCGCTAACACTCCGGTTCCATGTATGCTTCCTTCCTTCATTCCTTCATCCATTCATTCATCCATTTCTATCTTCCTTTCTTCCTTCTTTTCTTTATTCATTTCTTTCTATCTCTCCTACATTCGTATACTAACTAATGAATCTCTAACACTACTCCTCTTTCCAAATCTTCCTTCTGTCCTTCCCTGCTTTTTTTTTCCTTCCTTCCTTAATTTATTTCCTCTCCTTTCCTTCATTCCTTCGTTCTCTTTTTCCTCCTGTCTTCCTTCTTTCCTTCCATCCTTCCCTCGTTTCTTCCTTCCTTGCTTTCCTTCATCTCCTTCTCTTATATCTTCCTTTCATTCATTCATATATTAGCAAGTGAATCCTTAACATCGCTCTTCTCCTTCAATATTTTTTTCATTTCCTCTTCTTTTCTTCTTTTTATCTTTCTTCCTCGTTTACTTTGTTTCTTCCTTCATTTATTCTATCTTTCTTTCGTATTCCTTTATTTCCTTGTTTCCTTCTTTTTTTTATTTTGTTTCTTTCGTCTATCTTTCTTTCGTTCCTTCGTATATTTTTCCTAATTAATCCCTAGGAACGTTCCTCTTCCCAAATCTTTCTTCTTTCCTTCTTCCTCTTCTTCCTTTTAGACTTTCCTTTCTTCTCTTCCTTCAGGCTCTCAAATTATCTTTACTTTATCTTATTCTTCTTCATTATCATCTATCGTTTCCTTTCCTTCTTCTTCCAGGTTTTCTCTTTATCTTTATTCTCTTATTTCTTCTTCTTCATTTCTTCTTTTCTCTTCTTCAGGCTTTCTTTTCTATCTTTATTTATCTTCTTCTTCATTATCATCTATCGTTTCCTTTTTCCTTCTTTTTCTATTCCTATCCCTTTTTACTTTCCCTTTCTCTTCTTCTCTCCCTCCCTTTCCCTCTCTCTCTCACCTGCGTACCCATCAGCCCCGTGTCCACCTGCCCTCTTTCACCTGTCTGCCGCGGCCAACAAAGAGAGAGAGTGACACAGAGGACGATGAATGGACGTGAGGAAGATAAAGAATGGGAAAAAAATACCAGAATAGTGAGAAAAGAGGAAAATATGGCATGGGAGTTTATAGGAAAGGAAAAACAGGTAGATGAAGGTGCTAAAAGGTTAAAATTATGAGGTGAAGGGAACCCAAAAAAAACGATAGATGTAGTAATTAAATGAGATAGATAAAGAGAAAATAAAGAAAAGAAATGCAAGTGAGAGGTTATGGTGAACTGCAATAAAAATAAAAGAAATTACATATAAGGTGAACGAAAGGAAAAGAAAGGGAGAAAATGAGACCTAATGGACGTGAGGAAGATAGAGAACGAGATGAATTTAAAAGCGACAAAAGGGGAACATATGGCCTTACAGTATATAGGATGAAAGATAAAAGCGTTTACTAGGAAGAATAAACGAGAGAAAAAAGATAAGAAATGATAGACTGAGACGTGATATGCCCCAAAATATTAAGGAAGAATATATGTGTGTTTGAAGTTAACTTGATAAATAAAAGGAAAGGAGAAAAAGTAAGAAGATAGAGAATGAAAAAAAATTAAGAGTGACAAAGTGGAACATATGGATTTACAGTATATATGATGAAAGATGAAAGCGTTAACTAGGAAGAATAAACGAGAGAAAAAAGATGAGAAATGATAGATTGAGACTTGATAATACCCCCCAAAATTAAGGAAGAATATATGTGTGTTTGAAGTTAACTTGATAAATAAAAGGAAAGGAGAAAAAGTAAGAAGATAGAGAATGAAAAAAAATTAAGAGTGACAAAAGTGGAGCATATGGCCTTACAGTATATAGGATGAAAGATAAAAGCGTTTACTAGGAAGAATAAACGAGAGAAAAGAAATAAGAAATGATAGATTGAGACTCGATAATACCCCCCTAAAATTAAGGAAGAATATATGTGTGTTTGGAGTTAACTTGATAAATAAAAGGAAAAGAGAAGAAAGTAAGAAGATAGAGAATGAAAAAAATTCAGTATATAGGATGAAAGATAAAAGCGTTTACTAGGAAGAATAAACGAGAGAAAAAAGACGAGAAATGGTAGACTGAGACGTGATATGCCCCAAAATATTAAGGAAGAATATATGTGTGTCTGAAGTTAACTAGATAAATTTAATGAAGGGAGGAGAAAGTAAGGCATAATGGAGAGCTGTAAATGAAACTATAAATGGAGTGAATAAACGCATAAGCTAATGAAAGAAAATGGAGCCTGATAGTGCATTGTGAAGAGGAAGAAAAAAAAAGAAATGGCAAGTCTGAATATATTAGAGAAAACTGAAATCAAAGAAAAATAATAGAAACTGATACTTTTATTTTTACTTCAGAGGAGAAAGTTAAGTGAAAAAATAAATTATCGAAACAAAAAAAAACTCGAAGCTAAAAAAATTTAAAAATGAGGTAAATTAGACAATAGAAAAGAAATAAAAGATAATAAAACCAAAAAATGCGTTGGGAGAAAAAAAAAGAGAAATATGTATAGCGTGTCACTGTAGCAGAGAGAGAGAGAGAGAGAGAGAGAGAGAGAGAGAGAGAGAGAGAGAGAGAGAGAGAGAGAGAGAGAGAGAGAGGGTGACCCGCTTTCGTTCTTTTAATCATGTATGTCTGTTTTTTTGGTCTGTGTTTTACTATTGAAATTCGTGTTTTATTCCCGAGGGTTTTATTTCCTTCTCTTGTAATTCGCTTGTTTTTTATCGGCGGTGTAATATATTTTGAAGGACTTTTTTTATTCTTTTTCATTTTTTGGTCAACCATTTATTTTATTTACCGGCTTTGTATGTATTTCCTTTTTTTTTTTTTTGTAATTCGTTTTTTGGGGGTCAACCTTGCTTTTTATTTTTTTCACGGCTTTGTATTTTTTTTTTTTTTGTAATTCGTTTATTCTTTATAGAAGTGTGATATAGTTTAAAAGACTAAGCATATTCTTTCTTTATTATTATTATTATTAATTTTTTTTTTTTGGTTAGTCGCATTTCATGGCCACGAGCGTTGTTTCAATTCTGTAAAAGAGTCAACCACTTTTTCTCCTTTTCCTTTTTATCATTTCTTTCATTTTTTATCTTTTTTTTTTGTGAACGAAACGCCTTTTTTTTTTTAGAACGACATTTCTCTTTTATCATTTGCTTCATTTTTTTTGTGTGTGTGTGTGAACGAAACGCCTTTTTTTTTTTAGAACGACATTTCTCTTTTATCATTTGCTTCATTTTTTTTGTGTGTGTGTGTGAACGAAACGCCTTTTTTTTTTTAGATCCACATTTCTTTTTTGTCATTTGCTTCATTTTTCATCATTTTTTTGTGAACGATAAACCATTTTTTTTTTCAGAACGACATTTCTTTTTTTATCATTTGTATCATTTTTTTTTTTTTGGTGTGAACGAGAACCCCTATTTTTTTTAGCGACAAGCCTACGTACGCCTGTTCCTGTTTTCCTGTTGTTGGCCGCGTCGCTAATGTGAAATATTAAATAACTCACCGGAAGTTCTAATTGGGGTTGGCTGAAACATTTTAAACATTTCCTATTTTATCCGGGTTTTTTTTTTTTTTTTCGTGAACTGCCATCGAACTAAAGTCATTTGTTCGTTAGTATTTTGTTCGAAGTGGTTATACATTTTTTTTTTCATTTTTCAACATATGGACAAATTAATACATTTTTTTTCTTTTTTCAACATATGGACAAATTAATACATTTTTTTTTCAATTTTTCATCATAAGGACAAATTAATACAGTTTTTATATTTTTCATAATATGGGCAAATTAATACATTTTTTTTTTCTTATGGACAAATTAATATATTTTTTTAATTTTTCAACATATGGACAAATTAATACATTTTTTTTTTAATTTTTCATCATATGGACAAATTAATACATTTTTTTAATTTTCATCATATGGACAAATTAATACATTTTTTTAATTTTTCATCATATGGACAAATTAATACATTTTTTTAAATTTTTCATCCTATGGACAAATTAATACATTTTTTTAATTTTTCATCATATGGACAAATCAATACATTTTTTTTAATTTTTCATCATATGGACAAATCAATACATTTTTTTTCATTTTTCATCATATGGACAAATCAATACATTTTTTTTCATTTTTCAACATATGGACAGATGATCACTTTTTTTTTAATCATATGGACAAATTAATATTTTTTTTTCATTTTTCAACATATGGACAGATTAATACATTTGTTTTCATCATATGGACAAATTAATATTTTTACTTTATTTTTCATTATATGCACAAATGAATACATGGTTTTTTTTTCATCATATGGACAGATTAATACATTGTTTTTCATTTTATTTGTCCCACGAAGATATATGAAGAATGTCTTTTTGTTGTTGTTGTTCCGTGTCATCTTCCTTTCCCCTTACAATATAATTACGTGGATAAATATATTTCTTCTTCTATTTGTCCTTTGTATTTCCTCCTGCCTACGACTTGAGCTCTTTTACGAGGAGAGGATCAAGACATCTCTCCATTCGAAATTGACCTCTGTTTTACCCACGTTCCTCTACTTTCTTCTATTGGAGCAGTGTTGTTTTTATTTATTTTTGTCCTTGAACTGTTTCCTTTGCTGTAAAAATAATATGAAGAACGTTTAGTGTTTTGCAAGATGCCCTTCACTAACGTAGAAGTTAAGCATGACTCCATTCTTTTTGTTTTCTTCAAGTATGATGGCCTGATATATTTCTTCCTTTGTTTGTCTTGCGAAGGTATATGAGAAATGGTTAGTTTTTATATCTATTGTTAGCAACCGTTCACTTTTGATAGCAGAAGTAAAGGTGGAATGTACATACTTTTTTTTCTTGCTGTACAATGACCTCGGTTGATATATTTCTTCTTCTGTTTGTCTTGCGAAAGTATATGAGAAATGGTTAGTTTTTATATCTATTGTTAGCAACCGTTCACTTTTGATAGCAGAAGTAAAGGTGGAATGTACATACTTTTTTTTCTTGCTGTACAATGACCTCGGTTGATATATTTCTTCTTTTGTTTGTCTTGCGAAGGTTTATGAAGAATGTTTCGTTTTTATGCGTCTCTGCAAGTTTTTTTACGTGTTTTGCAAGTGTCGTCTCGCTCTTTATGTCTGGAGTAAGAAACGGGTGAGTGTTTCTGTGTGTTGCTTTGTGTTCAGTGTTTCTCTCTCTCTCTCTCTCTCTCTCTCTCTCTCTCTCTCTCTCTCTCTCTCTCTCTCTCTCTCTCTCTCTCTTTCCTTCCCATTTTTCTCTTTCTCCTTTCCTGGTTTCCTCCTCCTCCCTCATTTCATCCTTTCTCTTTTTATTCCCTTTCCTTCCTTATTATCTCCTGTGGTTGCCTTCTCTTCCCCTCTCCCTCTTTCCCTCTCTCTCTCTCTCTCTCGTCCTTCTAGACACAACATATTCCCCGCTACAACGAAGTAATGGACTCTCAAAGCATTTATATTGGACGATATTTCACTCGCGAGTTTCTGGATCTGAGTTTCGGGCACCGTGTTTTTCTTCAGGGTCTGCGTCCACTTCTGCGTCCCCGTCGGTCCGTTCTGCGCCTCTGAGCAGTTTCCAGCCCTCGAGGTCACCCACTTTTGGCCCCCTCTTCCTCTTCTTCTTATGGCCTTTCCTTCTTTCCCTCCTTCTTCATCTCGGCTTACATCTTTGACATCATCATCATCATCATCAGTTTCCTCCTCCTCCTCCTCCTCCTACTACTACTACTACTACTACTACTACTACTACTACTACCTTCTCTTCGTTCTTCCTTCTCCTTCCCTTCTTCCAATTCCTCCCGGCTTCCCTCCATAACCTATCATCTTCCTTCTCATTTTCCTCTTCCTCCTCCTCTTCCTCCTTCTTTTCGCTTCTCTCTCCCCTTCTCCTTTCTTTCTATGATATTTCCTTTCTTCTTCTTCCTCGCTTCTTCCTTCCCTGACCTTATCTTCCCTTATCTCATCTCTCACTTTCCCCCTCCTCCTCCTCCTCCTCCTCCTTCTCTTCCTGCTTGAATCCACTTTCTTTAACTCCATAAGTGTTTTTCTCCGCATTGGGTTCCCTCGGCAGAATAACAAGAATCCATTACCAGGAGTGTAATTGAGGACCGTCTCTTGTGGGTATTTTCGGCTATTTGCACTGTTCTTATTATGCAGGGGTAGCGGCGAAGGGCTTTACAGTATCTTCTTATTTTTTTGCCGCCCCAGAGTTGTCATCCTTACTGTAGAAAATGGGAAAATAACAAAAAGTAGAACAGAAAAAGGTTTAACTGTATCTTTTTTTTTTGCGGCCCTGTAAAAAAAATAAGAAAATAACAAAAAGTAGAACAGAAAAGGATTTAACTGTATCTTTTTTTTTGCGGCCCTGTAAAAAAATGGAAAAATAACAAACAGTAGGACAGAAAAAGGGTTTAACTATCTTTTTTTTTTTTGGGCCTGTAAAAAATGGTTTTTTGCGGCCCTGTAAAATGGGAAAATAACAACAAGTAGAAATGAAATAGGGTTTAACTATATTCTTTTTTTGGGCCCTGTAAAAATGGGAAAATAACAAAAGTAGAACAAAAAAGGATTTAAAAAAATGGGAAAATAACAAAAAGTAGAACAGAAAAGGATTTAACTGTATCTTTTTTTTTGCGGCCCTGTAAAAAAATGGGAAAATAACAAAAAGTAGAACAGAAAAGGGTTTAACTATCTTCTTTTTTTTGCGGCCCTGTAAAAAAATGAGAAAATAACAAAAAGTAGAACAGAAAAAGGTTTAACTGTATCTTTTTTTTGCGGCCCTGTAAAAAAAAATGGAAAAATAACAAAAAGTAGAACAGAAAAAGGTTTAACTGTATCTTCTTTTTTTGCGGCCCTGTAAAAAAAATGGAAAAATAACAAACAGTAGAACAGAAAAGGGCTTAACTGTATCTTTTTTTTTGCGGCCCTGTAAAAAAAAATGGGAAAATAACAAAAAGTAGAACAGAAAAGGGTTTAACTATCTTCTTTTTGCGGCCCTGTAAAAAAAATGGGAAAATAACAAAAAGTAGAACAAAAAAAGGGTTTAACTATCTTCTTTTTTTTGCGGCCCCGTAAAAAAATGGGAAAACAACAAAAAGTAGAACAAAAAAGGATTTAACTGTATCTTCTTTTTTTTGCGGCCCTGTAAAAAAAATGGAAAAATAACAAACAGTAGAACAGAAAAAATGGGAAAATAACAAAAAGTAGAACAAAAAAAGGGTTTAACTATCTTATTTTTGCGGCCCTGTAAAAAAATGGGAAAATAACAAAAAGTAGAACAAAAAAAGGGTTTAACTATCTTCTTTTTTTTTGCGGCCCTGTAAAAAAAAATACGAAAATAACAAAAAGTAGAACAAAAAAAGGGGTTAACTATCTTATTTTTGCGGCCGTAGAGTTATTATCTTGTACTGTGAAAAAAATGGGAAAATAACAAAAAGTAGAAGAACAAAAAGAGGAACAAGAAAAAATGAACATGAAGAAGCAGCGTTGCCAGCTCACGTAATCCAACCCTTCGCATTTATCCTAATTTTGACACTTCTGACGCTTAACCACCAAAAAAGGACATCAGTAACTAACCATTTTAACGAGAACTATTAATTAATCTGGTTATTGAGGCGCAGGAGACGTTCTTTGAGTTATAAATAGGCAAATGCAATAGTTTAGGGAGGGAAATCTGGCGACACTGTGAAGCTTCTAATGATTGTTGTAAATTATAAAGTGGTTTTGAAATGGTTCGCTAGACTGATTCGCTATGGCCTCAGGTAGGAAGGTTCGCAAAGGTTCAATACCCCAAACAGTAAAGCCCAGTGAAGTCTAACAACATGGAACACTAGTAAATATCCGGCTGATTCAAGTATTTATGCGTGATAGTAACAGGGATTATTTAAAGTACCGAATAGGAGGGTTCAAAAGTGGACAGTGATAATTGTTGTAGTTTCCGACAAAAAAATAAAAAGAGAAAATGGGAAATAATTTGTTACTGCTACTACTACTACTACTACTACTACTACCTCTACTACTACTACTACTACTACTACTACTACTACTACTACTATATGAATCTTAATAACAGTAATAACTAACAATAACAAAGCGATAATGTAAACAGTAATGCAATCCGTTTTCTTTCAAGGCAATTTTAAAGGTAGACAATTCTTTTCTTTTTATATCCCTTCCTGGGTCGCCGCTCCCTGCGCAGTGTCATCGCCTGTAGCGTCGCTTTGCATAACTCGCTAACTTCATACATTCAACTATGCGCCTTTAACGTAACGAAGTGGCGTCCTGATTTTAATGGCCGAAAAGTATGTGTGTTTATCTGTAATGCTAAAAATCTGCATGAAAGTGTGCGTGCGTGTGTGGGTGTGTGGGGTGGGTGGGTGGAGTAGATGGTCTCTGTGTGTGTGTGTGTGTGTGTGTGTGTGTGTGTGTGTGTGTTCTCTAGTGGTTTCGGTGACATCACTTTCCCTTTAAAACATGCAAGACGCGGAGGTTATATGAAACGAGGGAAGGAAGGAAGGAAGACCAAGAGAGGAGGAGAAGAAGGAGGAGTCTTTAAGGAGTAATAGCTTGGCTGAGAGGCGTGAAGGGAAGGGCAGGTGAGGAGGAAGAGAGAGGAGAGAGAAAAAACAACAACAGGTAGGAGAAAGAGGAGGATGAATAGGGAAGGGCAGGTGAGGAGGAAGAGAGAGGAGAAAGAAATAAAAGATGTAGAGAAAGAGGAGGAGGAATAGAGGGGAAAAGAAGAGCGGAATACAAAAAATAGGAAGGAAGGAGAAGCGACAAATACCAACGTAGAAAAATATATATAAAAAGACTTCCTTCTATTTTGTCTCCTTCCCTCACCTCTCCTCTCACGCTCTCATCCCTCTCTCCTCTTCTTCCTCTTCTTCCTCCTTAACCCTGGGGCACTATCACCCTGGGGAAGTGTTAAAAGGGGGGGAAGGGAAGGGGAGGTGACGTGCCTTCCTTCCTTCCTTCCTCTCCCCTCCTTCCTCTCCCTTCTTCCTCTTATGACCTTTCCTTCCTTCCTTCCTTCCACCTCGCGGCTTCTCTCCCCGACCTCACTTCCTCTTCCTCCTCTTCTTCCTCTTCTTCTTCCTCCTCCTCCTCCTCCTTCTACATCATTACTCTTTCCTCTGCCATTCCTGCATGTAAGTGGAGTGCCTGAGAGAGAGAGAGAGAGAGAGAGAGAGAGAGAGAGAGAGAGAGAGAGAGAGAGAGAGAGAGAGAGAGAGAGCGGCCTAAGCACATAAGACACAACATTCTGGAATAACATGAACCAAGACTGACATGCGTATTGAGGGACAAATGAAGTGTTCTCATCCACAAAGGTGAGACAGACAGGCACGGAGATAGAGATAGATAGACAGACACAGCATTCTGGCTTCCTGGCGAGGCTGAAACACTGATGATCACGGAACGACAAGCGGATGAGAAACGACAGCCACTAAAAATAAGAACCAAGAACCAAGAAAAACGAGAACCAAGAAAAAAGACAATCAGGAAAAACGATAATCAAGAAAAACGACAACCAGGAAAAACGACAACCAGGAAAAACGACAACCAGGAAAAACGACAACCAGGAAAAACGACAACCAGGAAAAACGACAACCAGGAAAAACGACAACCAGGAAAAACGACAACCAGGAAAAACGACAACCAAGGAAAACGACGTCTGTAAAAATAAGTTTCCAACGCGTCTTATGTTTGTCTAATTTTTTCTTCATCGCTTCATTTCCCTTTAAATCAATCAAATTCTAATCCCCATATATCGATCACACACACACACACACACACACACACACACACACACACACACACACACACACACACACACACACACACTCACTCTCCTTATCTCTCATCCATCATCCTCTCTCCTCTCCTCTTATCTACATAATTACATTTCTTTGTCCCGTATTCCGATATCCTAGAGGTGTCAATCATTAAAGAGCACTAGGTTCGTAATCTTAGACGCTTTCGGCACTCAGAACAGCTATTCCGAAAGGAGATTAGTCGGGTTCTAGTGAGTGTTTTTTCGGATTCATGGCGCAGAAGACTTAGCAAATATACCAGTCTCATAAAATTACTTACTCTCTTTTAGCTACTTTTTATTTTTTACTTTTGTGGGAGCGGCAAGTAGCGGGCCTTTTTTTTATGTATTTGTTGCCCTTGAGCCGCATTCTTTGATGTAAAAACGAAAAAAAACAAAAAAATCAATCTCCACGCAAGCCCCTGTTCAGTGTGAGTGGTCGTAAAACTACCCATGGAAACACTCACAACAAACTCCACGAAAGTCTTAACAAATGTGTGTGTGTGTGTCAAACTATTACTAGGCTCATAAAACTACCCTCCATGGAAAGACTAACGCTATAACAACTACCCATGGAAATACTAACACAACAACCTCTACGAAAGCCTCACCAATTGTGGGCTCATAAAACTACCCATGGAAACACTAATACAACAACCTCTACGAAAGCCTTACAAATTGTGGGCTCCTAAAACTACCCATGGAAATACTAACACATCAACAACCTCTACGAAAGCCTTACCAATTGTGGGCTCATAAAACTACCCATGGAAATACTAACACAACAACCTCTACGAAAGCCTTACCAATTGTGGGCTCATAAAACTACCCATGGAAATACTAACACAACAACCTCTACGAAAGCCTTACCAATTGTGGGCTCATAAAACTACCCATGGAAACACTAACACAACAACCTCTACGAAAGCCTCACCAATTGTGGGCTCATAAAAAAACCCCCAAAATACTAACACAACAACCTCTCCATGGAAACACTAACACAACAACCTCTACGAAAGCCTTACCAATTGTGGGCTCATAAAACTACCCATGGAAATACTAACACAACAACCTCTACGAAAGCCTTACCAGTTGTGGGCTCATAAAACTACCCATGGAAATACTAACACATCAACAACCTCTACGAAAGCCTTACCAAATGTGTGTGTTAAACTACTATTAGGCTCACAAAACTACCCATGAAAATACCCACAACAGCCTCCACGAAAGCCTTACCAAATATTGCTGTATGTGTGTGTGTGTGTGTGTGTGTGTGTGTGTGTGTGTGTGTGTGTGTGTGTGTGGAAGCCCTGAAATGTTTGGGAATAAGCTAACAAACTCTGGAAGCCACGTCGGGTCACTTTCCAATCACGAAGCTCCATGCGTTGTTCCGGCTCCTGGGATGGCTATATGAGACTCCCTTCTCGTGTGTAACCTTGACCTCCCTCTTGCATCGCTCACAAACACTCCAATTTTACCGACGCGGAGGGAAAGATTCAGCGCCATGCAAGTGTGAGTGTAAGAGTGACGGAAAGGGTAAGAAGAGTGACTGACTGACTGATTGACACACCACCACCGCTAACTGACTGACTGACTGACTGACTGACTGAGTGATTGAATGACTTCCCTTGTGTTTCCTTGTTGATTTATATATAACGTTGATGTGGTATTGGTGGTGTTAGTGGTTGTTGTTGTTATTGTTGTTGTTATGATAGTTGTTGCTTCAGAGGTTTAGAGGTCATTGAGTCGGTCAGAAAAAATCCACCATCTTCGGAGTGTAAATGAAGGAGGAGGAGGAGGAGGTAGATGAGGAGAAGAAGAAGAAGAAGAAGAAGAAGAAGAAGAAGATGAAGAGCACCAGGAACAGCAGGCAAGAAGAGACATTTAATAAGAAAGACAAAAAAGAAAGAAAGAAAGAAAGAAAAGAAAAAAAGACAGACGTAGCACATGAGGAGAAGGAAAAGAAAACAACAAAACAACAAACGAAAGAGAACGAGGAAGAAGAAAACAAGGAAAACTAAGAAAAGGAGACAAGAAACAAGAAAGAAAAGACAAAAATAGAAGAAAAAAAAAGAACCAAACAGAGGAAAAGTAGGAGGAGAAACACAACTAAGAAAACAGACAAGAAACACTAAATACAAAACAAAACAAAAAAGAAAAAGAAAGACAACAGTATCCCCTCACACTACAGTACCCTTTCAAAACCCATACCAATACATTCTAACGTTATTCCTCCCATCACTAACACCGCTCCGAGCACCGACTCCCCACGTACGTTACAGAGGCGGAAATGAACATCGGAATAAAGAAGCGCTCGAGGGACAGATGTACGAAGGGGGCGGAGGAGAAAGGGGAAGGATATCAGGTGTGTGTGTGTGTGTGTGTGTGTGTGTGTGTGTGTGTGTGTGTGTGTGTGTGTTTACCTATGTGGGGTGTATAGGTGACATTATCGAGGTTTTCAGGAAGGGTTAATGAGGAGAAACTTATGTATACGTTGATAGATAGTTAAAGTTGATAAGAAAAAAAGTTGTATCTGAGGGGAGACCAGATATGTACCTCCTCGTATCGTATGGGGTTAAAGGGAGGGAAGGGGAAAGAGAAGGGTAGATAGATAGATAAAGAAGGCAGATGTTGATATAGAGAGATAGATAAAGAGGGAGAGGGTTATCTAGACAGTCTTAAGCTCTTCTTCTGTTTTTTTGTCCTTTTTTAATTGTGTGGTTTTTTTTTCAAGCTACTTTTTAACTTTCTTTTTAAATTTTCCTGTTTCTGTTTTTCCTTTTTTTCCATTTTCATGCTCCGCGATTTACTTTTTCCTTCCTCCTATCTATCCCACTTCTCTTTCCTCTCTTTGTGGCCCTTCCTCCTCTTCTTCCTCTTCTTCTTTCTCCTCTTCCTCCTCTTCCTCCTCCTCCTTCTTCCTCCTCTTCCTCCTCATTTTGATCATAGTTTCTCCTCCTCCTTTCCTCACTTCTCCTCCTCCTCCTCCTCCTCCTCCTCCTTCTCCTCCTTTCCCCACTTCTACCCCTCCTCCTCCTCCTCCTCCTCCTCCTTCCGCCGCTAAAATCGTGCTACATTATATATATTTTCAATCACTTATTTCCAGTCCAGAAGAGAGAGAGAGAGAGAGAGAGAGAGAGAGAGAGACCCATACATCATTCTCTCTTATCATTTTTTAATCAACATCGTCAGCATATTCATCTCTCTCTCTCTCTCTCTCTCTCTCTCTCTCTCTCTCTCTCTCTCTCTCTCTCTCTCTCTCTCTCTCTCTCTCTCTCTCTCTCTCTCTCTCTCTCTCTCTCGCTCTCTCTCTCTCTCTCTCTCTCTCTCTCTCTCTCTCTCTCTCTCTCTCTCTCTCTCTCTCTCTCTCTCTCTCTCTCTCTCTCTCTCTCTCTCTCTCTCTCTCTCTCTCTCTCTCTCAAGGGCTCTCTCCTCCCTCCCTTCTTTATTCTACTCTCTTTCTCTCTACCTCCTTATCTCTCCATGCATCTCTCCCTTTTCATTCCTCCTTCCCCTCCTCTTTTGTTCTTCTCCCTTGCTTCCGTATCTATCCATCTCTGTTCCTCTCCCTCTTTCTTTTTCCCTCTTCTACATTCTTCCTTCTCTTTCTCCTTTTTCATCATCCCTTTTATCTCCTCTTTCTCGATTTTATCACGAGGACACCCACGGAGATTCAGAAAAGGAGGATATTAGAAACTTGAATAGGAGGAGGAGGAGGAGGAGGAGGAGGAGGAGGAGGAAGAAAGTTGTTACAAGAAAGTTTTTGAGCCGAAGATTAAAATATCTCAAAATGGAACTGCGTATCCTGATATCGTATGACGAGATGAGCAAGACTTGATGAAAATGAGAAATTAATGATGGAAAAGTTGTAATAGTAATAATAATAGTATTAGATCACAGGAAGACAGGTTGATTATACCCCAGCCAGGAATCGAGTCATAGGTGTGTCGCCCGCTGCCATCTCCGAATGTTAATAATGAGACTTAAGAAGGAGGAGCAAAATGGGGAATCGAAAAAGAATGAAATGAAAAACTAAACCAACCTGTTCTAACATTACCTAACCTAACCTAACCTAACCTAACCTAACCTTACCAAACCTAACCTAACCTTACCTAACCTTACCTAACCTAAACTAACCTTACCTAACTTAAATCTACCTAACTTAACCATTCCCTACCTAACCTTACCTACTCTTACCTAACCTCACCAGACCTCCCAACCTAACCTAACCTAACCTAACTCTACCTAACTTAACCATTCCCTACCTAACCTTACCTATCCTTACCTAACCTCACCAAACCTCCCAACCTAACCTAACCTAACCTAACTCTACCTAACTTAACCATTCCCTACCTACCTACTCTTACCTAACCTCACCAGACCTCCCAACCTAACCTAACCTAACCTAACTCTACCTAACTTAACCATTTCCTACCTAACCTCACCAAACCTCCCAACCTAACCTAACCTAACCTAACTCTACCTAACTTAACCATTCCCTACCTAACCTTACCTATCCTTACCTAACCTCACCAAACCTCCCAACCTAACCTAACCTAACCTAACTCTACCTAACTTAACCTTACCTATCCTTACCTAACCTCACCAAACCTCCCAAGCTAACCTAACCTAACCTTACCTCACCTCACCTCACCTCACCTAACCTAACCTATCTAAACCCAACTTTACCTAACATACTGATAGTTTTCTACCTCTTAATTTCCGCCGCCATGTTGCCTCTCTTTCTATCTTCTATCGATATTTTCACGCTGACTGCTCTTCTGAACTTGCTAACTGCATGCCTCCCCCCCTCCCGCGGCCCAGCTGCACGCGACTTTCTACTCATGCTCATCCCTATACTGTCCAAACCCCTTATGCAAGAGTTAACCAGCATCTTCACTCTTTCATCTCTCACGCTGGTAAACTCTGGAACAATCTTCCTTCATCTGTATTTCCTCCTGCCTACGACTTGAACTATTTCAAGAGGAGGGTATCTGGACACCTCTACTTCCAAAATTGACCTCTCTTTCGGCCACCTCTGTGGATTATTTTTAGGAGCAGCGAGTAGAGGGCTTTTTTTTATTATTGTTTCCTTTTTTTATGCCCTTGAGCTGTCTCCTTTGTTGTAAAAAAAAAACTTACCTAACCTAACTTTACCTAACCTTACCTAACCGAACTGAACCTAACCTAACCTAACATTACCTAACCCAACCTCTCCTCACCTTACCTTACCTAACCTAACTTTACCTAACCTTACCTAACCGAACCGAACCTAACCTAACCTAACATTACCTAACCCAACCTCTCCTCACCTTACCTTACCTAACCTAACCTACCCTAACCTTACCTAACCGAACCGAACCTAACCTAACCTAACATTACCTAACCCAACCTCACCTCACCTTACCTTACCTAACTTTACCTAACCTTACCTAACCGAACCGAACCGAACCTAACATTACCTAACCCAACCTCTCCTCACCTTACCTAACCTAACTTTACCTAACCTTACCTAACCGAACCGAACCTAACCTAACATTACCTAACCCAACCTCACCTCACCTTACCTTACCTAACCTAACTTTACCTAACCTTACCTAACCGAGCCGAGCCTAACCTAACCTAACATTACCTAACCCAACCTCTCCTCACCTTACCTTACCTAACCTTACCTAACCGTACCGAGCCTAACCTAACCTAACATTACCTAACCCAACCTCTCCTCACCTTACCTAACCTAACCTAACCGTGTGTGTGTATTGGGTGTGCGGCAACCTTTGCATTTCCCTTCAACAGCTAGACCCAGAGTGGAGGGGGCGGGGGAGAGGGGAGCGAGGGGGCGACTAAGGTGATATTCTAGGGCTTAATAACAGCCAGGTATATATATAGAGAGAAGGGCAACTCTCTCTTTCTTTCTCTCTTTTAATCTATCTATCTATCTATCTACTTTTTTATATTTATCTATGTTTATCTGTGTCTTTTTTCCTTTACCTTATTATCTTTGTCTATCTGTCTTTCTCTGTCTAATCTATCTATCTTTATCTCTTCTCTTCTCTCTTTCTCTTCTTTTTTCTTCTCTTGTCTTGTCTTGTCTTGTCTTGTCTTGTCTTCTCTTCTCTTCTATTTTCTTTTCTTTTCTCTTTTCTCTTCTCTTCTCTTCTCTTCTCTTCTCTTCTCTTCTCTCTCTCTCTCTCTCTCTCTCTCTCTCTCTCTCTCTCTCTCTCTCTCTCTCTCTCTCTCTCTCTCTCTCTCTCTCTGTTTATCCGCCAGAGGGCAACACAGTAGTGGATGATTGGCTTTTCATTTTTCTCTCTCCCTTTTTTCTCTCCTTCCTCCTCCTCCTCTTCTTTTTCTCTTCCTTTCGCTTTTCCTGTCTCTGTTTTTTTTCCTGTCTCTCTTTCGTTCTTGTATACCTTCACTGTCTCTGTTCGTTCCCTTTCTTTCTTTTCTTTCTTTTCCCTTTCCAATTTCTTCCTTGTTTGGTTGTTATCTCCCTTTTCTTTCTTTCCTTCTCTCGTTCTCTTTCTTTCGTTGTCTCTGATTCGTTCTTACAAGCCTCCACGTTCTCTTCTCTTTCATCTGTTTTTCTTTATTTTTATTTGTTTTTCTTGTCAATCCTTTTCTTTCTTGCTTTCCTTTTCTTCTTCTTTTCCTCTTTCTTTCATTTTTCTTTTCTTCTCTCTCTCTCTCTCTCTCTCTCTCTCTCTCTCTCTCTCTCTCTCTCTCTCTCTCTCTCTCTCTCTCTCTCTCTCTCTCTCTCTCTCTCTCTCTCTCTCTCTCTCTCTCTCTCTCTCTCTCTTTGTTTTTCTTTCGCTTTTGCATGCTTAAACATTCTCTTCTTTTCTTTTCTTTTCTTTTTCTTTTTTTCCCTTGTCAATCCCTTTCCTGTTTTCTCTCTCTCTCTTTCTTCCACTTTTCTTTTCTTTTCTTTCTTTTCTTCGTTCTTGCATTCCACTTTTCTTTGTTTTAATTTTTCTGTCAATTTCTCGCTTTCTCGTTTTCTCTCTTGCTTCCTCTCTTTCTCTCCTCTTCGTTCTTTTGCCGTTGTGTTTTTGTTTTCATTTTCTTCCTTGTCATTTCTTTCTTCTTTTTGTTTGTTTGTTTTCCCTTTTTTATTTTCTTTATTTCTTCTTTCTTTATTTCCTTCTTCGGTTTTACTCCTTGTTCTGAAACGATTTGAATTTTCCGTTCTTCTTTACTTTCCTTCCTTCCTTCCTTTCTTTCTTCCTTCCTTCCTTCCTGTCTTCCTTTCTTCCTTCATTCCTTCCTTCCTTTCTTTCTTTCTTTCTTTCTTCCTGTCTTTCTTTTTCCCTTCCTTCCTTCCTTCATTCCTTCATTCATTCCATCCTTCCATCCTTCCTTCCTTCCTTCTTTCCTTCCTTCCTTCCTTCCATCCTTCCTTCTTTCCTGTCTTCCTTCCTTCCTCCCCTCCTTCCATCCTTCCTTTCTTCCTTCCTTCCCTTCTTTCTCCGGTGTCTCCTTGCTGGTTTGTCCTCCTCCTCTTCCTCTTCCTCCTCTTCCTCCTTCATTATCTTCCCCTCTTCTATTTACCTTATCCTCCACGTCTCTTCCTCTTCCTTCTCTACTACTTAGCGCTGTTTATTACTCTCTTTATATCTCTTCCTATTTATTTTATGCTGTCCTTCCTCTTCTCTTCCTCTTCTCTTCCTCTTCTCTTCCATCTACTCCTGTTTCCTCTCCTCTTACTTATTCCTTCCTGCCTCTCCTCCTTGCTTTGTTTCGGCTCATTTTCTTTCTCCTCTTCCTTTCCTTCTACGACTTTTCCTCTTCCTCCTACATTGCTCCCCCTCCTTCTTTTTCCCTTTCTTTTTCTCCTCTTTTCTCCTCTTGTTCCTCTTCTTTTTCTCCTCCCATTTCTTCGTTTCTCCTCCTCCTCCTCCTTCTTCTCTTCCTCATCCGTTTTCTTCTTTTTTTCCTTCTCTTTTTCTCTCCACTTTTCTCCTCTTCTCTTCTTTTTTTCCTCCCATTCCTTCGTTTCTCCTCCTCCTCCTCCTTCTACTCTTCCTCATCCTTTTTCTTCTTTTTTTCCTTCTCTTTTTCTCTCCACTTTTCTCCTCTTCTTTTTCTCCTCCCATTCCTTCGTTTCTCCTCCTCCTCCTCCTCTCCTCTTCTCCTTCTCTTCCTCATCCGTTGTCTTCTTCTTTTCCTACTCTTGTTTACGAAGGTGACGATGTTTACGAAGATGATGTTTACGAAGATGATGTTTACGAAGATGATGTTTGTGAAGATGATGTTTGTTAAGGTGACGATGTTTGTGTAGGTGACCATACGTTTCTGCGAAGAGCGAGGTGGTGAGAGAGAGAGACTGGTGACGGCGCGTGGCTTCTGGGAACTGTAATTGCAATCTCACAAGTGTCCTCGGCGTGTGTCACTTCATGGGTACGGATGGAGTGCCGCTGGAGTCTGGAGTCATAGTGTACGCGTGCCAAAAAGCGTATTATTTCTTTAATCATCTGTAAATGCAACGGTTTCCTCCTTCAGTTGCTATTCGGGTTTAACTCTTCGTAACGCGTAAAAAGAAAATGCCTTGTCTGGAGTTCTGAGTCATAGTGTACGCGTGCCAAAAAGCGTATTATTTCTTTAATCATCTGTAAACGCAACGGCTTCCTCCTTTAATTGCTCTTCGCGTTTAACTCTTCGTAACGCGTAAAAAGAAAGTGCCTAGCAATAACTACTCTTTACTTTTATCTTTTATAGGAGCGGCGAGTAGCTGGGGTTTTTTTTTTTTTTTTTTTTTACTCATTTTGTTGCCCTTAAGCCGTGTCCTCTGATATTTTTTTTACAGCTAAGGAGACAATTCAATGGCGTAAAGAAAAATATTAAAAAAAAGCCCGCTACCTACTGTTCCTGAATAGAGGTCAAAAAGAGGTCAATTTCAGGAGGAGGTGTTCTGATAAAAAAATCACACTGGGTATATTTTTTTCCTTGCTTTCCTTTCCTTCTTTCTTGTCTCTCTCCTGTGCCTCTCAAAATGTCTTCCCTCCCTATCAATCTTCTCCTTTCTTCCTTCCTCCCTCCTTCTTCCTGACCCTCAAAATATCTCTTCTCTACGTCTCTCCCTTCTTCCTTATCTCTCTCCCTGCCCCTCAAAGTCTCCCTTCTTTAACCCCCTTCCCTTTCTCCCATTTCCCTTCATCCCGACCCTCAAAAATGTCCTTCCTATTCCTCTTCCCTTTTCTCCCCTTTCCCTTCCCTCTTCCCGACTCTTCAAAATCCCCCTTCCCTATCCTTCTTCCCTATCTGTAACTCTGCCTTCCTTTCTCCCCTTCCTTGTTTCCCTTCCCTCTTCCCCCTTTCTCCCCTTCCCTCTTTCTTACCTATAAATTTATCTGCCTCAGTCGAGCTACAAAATATAAATCTCCTAAAAATAACGTGTGACCCAAATTTCCATCTCCCGCTAAAGGAAAGAAATAAAAAGTTTGTCCAACGCTTAAGGAAACATTAGCGTCTGAATGAAAAAAAACTCCCGGCAAATCCAAACGCATGAAAAAGCAATAAGTCTCCAACCCACGTAATGTGATGTTTGTTTTTAATATTTCAGAGGATAAACGAAACACACAAACAATATTTTTTTCCTCCCGCTGAGTGACGGGGAATGTTTAGCGTTATTAAAAACAGGGGAGTCACGCTGGTTGGCTGGCTGACTTTGAAAATGGAGGAGGCGTATGGAAGGGAGTTTGAGGGGCAGAGAAGAGAGGTAAAAAGGTGTGAAGGGAGAGAGAAGTAGGAAGAGATATTGAGTGATAGAGGAGAGATAAGGAAGGGGAAGGGGAATAGGGGAAAGGCGTAGGTAGGAAGGGATTTTGAGGGGTAGAGAAGAGAGGTAAAAAGGAGTGAAGGGAGAGAGAAGTAGGAAGAGATATTGAGTGATAGAGGAGAGATAAGGAAGGGGAAGGGGAATAGGGGAAAGGCGTAGGTAGGAAGGGATTTTGAGGGGTAGAGAAGAGAGGTAAAAAGGAGTGAAGGGAGAGAGAAGTAGGAAGAGATATTGAGTGATAGAGGAGAGATGAGGAAGAGAGAAGGGGAAAAGGGTAGGAATGGAATTTGAGGGATAAAGGGGAAAGGTGAGGGGAGAGGGATAGGGAGGAGAGATTTTGAGAGACAGTGAAAGGCTGACCCACACTCTCTCGGCTCATTCTCGACCTCCTCCTGATTCCGGTTAGTCAATAGGCGAGTATCTATTCAGGTCTGTCTATTCTATCTCTTCCCTCTTGTCTTCCCCTTACCGTCTTTCCCTGGTCTTAAAACATTTTTCTCCTTATTTCATGTCCTTCCTTCTTCTCCTATCTATCTTCACTTCCATCTACTCCTCTGTTTCCTCTTAATACTCTCATTTATTATTTTCTTTCTTTCTCTTTTTGCTCTGTACTGCCTCCTCCTTTTTCTCATTTTCTTTTCCTTTTCCTTTTTATTTTTCCTCCTCTTCCTTCTCCTCAGTTTCTCCTCTGCCCCCAAAAAGGTCAATTTCATAAGGAGAGGAATTTTGAGTGGCTTGAAGATGTTTTTTTAAATATATGTTTTTTTACAGCTAAGAAGACAGTTCAAAGGCGTAAAAAAAAATATTAAAAAAAGCCCGCTACTCATTGCAAGGAAGCTACTCTCCTTCTCAAACCGTGACTATATTAATACTGAACGGTAGCGCAAACAGGAGCAGAATGGCTGATATATAAATGCTGTCGGAAATGATATCAGTCAGTCGGAAAATGCTGACAATGCTTCGTGCTGTACTCTCGCTCTCTGTCTCCCTGCAGCATATCCATTACAGTGTTTATATATTTTCTCCCTTTCCTATCTACTCTCCCTCAAAACCTCCCTTCCCTGCCCTTCCTTCCCCCTTCCCTCTTTCCTACCCCTTTCCTTTATCCTTCAGTATCTCTCTTTCTCTTCCCCTCTCCCCTCTTTCTTACCTCCCTCTCCCCTGTCCCTTAAAATTATCTTCCTTCCTTCTCTCTCCCTTTCTCGTTCCCTCTCGTCTCCTTTTCACTGTCCCTCAAAATCTCTCTTCCCTATCCCTCTCCTCGCTTCCCTCTCTCCTCTATCCCTCAAATTCCATTCCTACCCCTTTTCCCTTTCCCCTTCCTTACCTCTCCTCTATCACTCAATATCCCTTTCCTATTTCTCTCTCTCTCTTCTCTCTTTTTTACCTCTCTTCTCTGCCCCTCAAATTCCCTTCCCTACGCCTCTTCCCTTTTCCCCTTCCCCCTTCCTCACCTCTCCTCTATCCCTCAATATCCCTTTCCTACCTTTCTCTTTTTTCACTTTTTATACCTCTCTTCTCTGTCCCTCAAAATCCCCCATTCCCTTTTTTACCCTCCCCCTTTCCTCCTCCCTATACATACTCTCACTATAGGACAGTACCCTCTTTGCCCTTACAACTCACGACTGTCCCTCAAATTCTCCCTTCCTACCTCTCTCTCTCTTCCCCTTCCCCCTTTCCTCTTCTCTACTCATGCTCTCACGAAGACAAAACGCCGCGTGTACAGGATGAGGGCGGATGACATGCACATCACCGCCATCTATCTTAGGGGCGAACAGGAAGGGTCGAGACTGGCAGCAAAAAAAGGGCTTCACGGGAAACAGATGAGAGTATACAGAGGAGGGCACAGTGACAGAGGGAGACCCGTGGCAGCCTTGTCTTTGGGGGGGTAGGCGTTTAAATGTGTCTTGCTAGGCGTTTAAATGGGTCTTGGGGGTTTAAATGGGTTTTTGTGGGCGTTTAAATGTGTCTTGGGCGTTTAAATGGGTATGAATGGTGTTTAAATGGGTCTGAATGGGTGTTTAAATGTCTTGGTGGGCGTTTAAATGGGTCTTGGTGGGCATTTAAATGGGTCTTGGTGGGTATTTAAATGTGACCCTCAAGCTTTTTCTTTTTTTTTCTTTTTTTTTCTCATAACTTTTTAATTCTGGTCTTTTAACATAATATTTTACGCTTCTTTTGTTTTCTCATTTTCTTTTCTCGCATTTTAGTTTCTATCAGTTTTTAACCTTTGTCTTCTAACGTGATATTTTTACGCTTTTTATTTTCTCTTATTTTCTCGGATCATAATTTTTATCTTTCATCTCCTAAGGTAATTTTTTTTTCACCAGTATCTCTTCTTTCATAACTTTTATTTTATTTATATTTTTTTACTCCTTAGAAAACTTCAAACTGCTCAACTATTTTTTTTCTCGCTTTACAATCTTTATTTTTCATCTCCTAACGTAATATTTTTTTTTCACAAGTTTATCTCTTCTAACATCATACCTTTTATTTATTATTTTTTTTACTCCTTAGAAAATCTCATTCTGCTAAACTAATTTTCTTTTCCTCGCGTTACAATTTTTATCTTTCATCTTCTAACGTAATATTTTTTTCATAATTTTATCTCTTCTAACATCATACCTTTTATTTTTTATTTATTTTTTACTCCTTGGGAAATCTCATATTACTTAACTACTTTTCTTTTTCTCGCATTGCAATTTTTATCTTTCATCTTCTAACGTAATATTTTATTTCATAATTTTATCTCTTCTAACATCATACCTTTTATTTTTTATTTATTTTTTACTCCTTGGGAAATCTCATACTACTTAACTACTTTTCTTTTCCTCGCATTGCAATTTTTATCTTTCATCTTAACGTAATATTTTTTTTTTTTCACACAAGTTTATCTCTTCTAACATCATACCTTTCATTTTTTATTTTTTTTACTTCTTAGAAAATCTCATTCTGCTAAACTACTTTTCTTTTTCTCGCATTACAATTTTTATCTTTCATCTTAACGTAATAATATTTTTTTTCACACAAGTTTATCTCTTCTAACATCATACCTTTTACTTTTTTTTTTTTTTTACTCCTTAGAAAAACTCATACTACTTAACTACTTTTCTTTTTCTCGCATTACAATTTTTATCTTTCATATTAACGTAATAATTTTTTTTTCACACAAGTTTATCTCTTCTAACATCATACCTTTTATTTTTTATTTTTACTCCTTGGGAAATCTCATACTACTTAACTACTTTTCTTTTTCTCGCATTACAATTTTTATCTTTCATCTTCTAACGTAATATTTTTTTCTTCATAATTTTATCTCTTTTAACATCGTACCTTTTACGTGTTTTTATTTTTTATTTTTTTTACTCCTTAGAAAAACTTATACTACTTAACTACTTTCCTTTTTCCCACATTACAATTTCAAACTTTTATCTCTAACATGATACTTTTTTCACAAGTTTATCTCTTCTAACATCGTACCTTTAACTTTTTTTTTTTACTCCTTGGGAAATCTCATACTACTTAACTACTTTCCTTTTTCCCACATTACAATTCCAAACTTTTACCTTCTAACATAACACTTTATTCACACGTCTTCAGCATCTAACATAATACCTTTTTTTGCCATTTTCATTTCTTACTTCTTAGGGAATCTACTGCAGCTTCCCTTCTTTTCTCTTTCTCACATCATTTACATTATTTCCACATATATCTCACCGCGGGGTAGCATGAGTTAAGCGATATGGCGCCACTATAAACATTCGCCAGCGCCATAACGGACTGGGACCGACCACTGCGCCCCACCAAGAGACCCTACCCAGACTACCTACCGGCGCCATAGACAGAACGTATACTGAATAAAAACCATCCCGCGTTCTGTGATCTAACCGGGTCTTCACATTGGTTCTCAAGGAAGGGGTATAAAATCGCACCCACTAAAAGCCCAGCCAACCAACAAGGCGGGAGTGTATGTATATCTGTAAGCCACAATGGATGTTACTGTACTTAATTCATGTCTTGTTATATTGGTTGTGATTCACGGGCGGTACTCCATAACAGGGTACCGCCGTAGTAAGACAGGACTGACAGCCTTCCTTCCTTCCTTCCTTGTGTTCCGAAGAGGCTGTAGCGAAGAGGGAGAGAGGAAATGAGAGGGAGAGAGCGGCAGTATGTTTTGTGTGTGTGTTTGTAATGTGTGTTTTGATAGAGTACCCAAGTCAAAAGGAAACGGAAGGAAAATAAGTGGTAGTAGTAGTAGTAGTAGTAGTAGTAGTAGTAGTGGTAGTAGAAGTAGTAGTAGTGGTTTATTTCATCTATATTTTCCCACACACACATATATAGTTTTCACAGCGATTTTATTTCTCTATTTCTAATCTATTTCTTTGTTTCTCTTCGCTTATGTGTTTTCTTTCTCTCTCCTTGTTTACTTCCTGTCCCTTCTCCTCCTTCTCTTCCTCTCCTCCATTTACTTGTTTTCTCTTTCACTCCTTCAAAATCCCCTTCATTCTCTTCTTTTTTCATCATATTTGTTTTCTTTCTTTCTTTCTCTCTGTTCTCCTTTCTCTATCCCTTTTCCTTCTTTCCTTTTTCTGTATTTTCTCTTTGTTTCCTGTCCTTCTAAATCTGCCTTTCCTACCCCCCTTCCTTCTTTCATCTTTCCTCTTCCTTCTTTCATCTTTTTCTCTCCATTTTCTTTGTTTCCTGTCCCTCTAAATCTCCCTTTCCTACCCCTCTTCCCTCTTTCCTCCTCCTCCTCCTCCTCCTTCTTCAGTTCCTCTTCCTCCTCCTTCTAGTTCTCTCCCCCTTCCTACCTCTTCTAATTCTTCTTCCTCCTCCTTCCTCTGTTCTCTTCCTCCTCCTCTTTCTGCAGTTCTCTTCCTCTTCCTCCTTCGTCCAGTTCCTCTTCCTCCTCCTCCTCCTCCTCCTCCTCTCTCTTCCATGCACAGTGAAATACGAAGCGAGAAAATTAAAATCATAAAGATGGTCGTGTGATGTTTGTGCTCTATAAGAGTGAAAATAACTATCATACTAAAGTTTCCCTCACCCCTGCCTCCCCTCCCCCTCTCTCCCCCCAACCCCCCCACCCCAGCCTCCCCCTAACACCCCTCTCCCCCCCCTTTGATCCTTTATATTCCCCACGTCCCCAGTACACCCCCTCCCCTCACCCCAACTCCTCCCCCACACACATACACATCTCTTTTTTTTCTTCACCCCAATCTCCTTCTCCCCTCCCCTTCACCCCCCACACACACACCCCTTCTCTCGTTTCTTCACCCCACCATCACCCCCTTCCCCCCATTTCTATCCCCCCCCCCCTAACCTATCCTCTCTCTCTCTCTCTCTCTCTCTCTCTCTCTCTCTCTCTCTCTCTCTCTCTCTCTCTCTCTCTCTCTCTCTCTCTCTCTCTCTCTCTCTCTCTCTCTCTCTCTCTCTCTCTCTCTCTCTCTCTCTCTCTCTCTCTCTTCCGCCTTCATTCTTACATCCTTTCTCTTTTTTTAATTTTATGTATGGTCTCATTTTTTTTTCTCTCTCTATCTCTTTCTCTCCTTTTCTCTGTCTCTCTCTTTCTAGTCTTTTTTGCATCTTTTCTTATATTCCCTCTTCCTTGATTTCTATGTACGATCTTACCTTATTCTTCCTTCAATATATCATTCACGCTTCGCCTCCCTTCCATCGTTAACATATATTCCATTTTTTTATCTTTATTTCTTTTCTCTATTTCTTCGTTCTTTCGTTTTTTTTTCTTTCCTCTCTTTCTCTCCTCTCCGTTTATCTACTTTTCCTCGCATTCATTATTCAGACTTCGCTTTTTTTTCTGTCTCTCTTTCATCCATATTCCGTTTTTTTTTCCTTTTCTTTATTCCTTCGTTATCATATTTTCTTTCTCCTCTTTCTCATCCTGTTCCCGTTTATCTATTCTTCCTCTCATTCATTATTCACAATTCGCTTTTTCCCTTCTTCTGTCGTTTTGATCTTTATTTCTCTCCTTCCTTCCTTTCCTTCCTTTCTTCCTTCCTCTTATCTCTCTTTTCCCTCTGTTTATCAAGTCTGTCTCTTATTCATTATTTACACTCTGCATTTCTTCTCTTTCTTTCACCCATATTCTGTTTTTTGTTCCTTTCCTTTCATTTCTTCCTTCGTTCCTTCCTTTCTTTCTTCCTCTATCTCTCTCTTTTCGTTTATCAGTCTTCATTATTTACAGCTCAAAATTCTTCCATTCCTCTCATTCTTATGCCTCTCCTTCCTTCCTTTCTTTATTCCTTCCTTCCTTCGTTTCTCTCTTCCTTCCTCTATCTTTCTTTTCGTTTATCAAGTCTTCATTATTTACAGCTCAAAATTCTTCCATTCCTCTCATTCTTATGCCTCTCCTTCCTTCCTTTCTTTATTCCTTCCTTCCTTCGGTCCTTCCTTCCTTCCTCTATCTCTGTTTTCGTTTATCAAGTCTTCATTATTTACAGTTCGAAATTCTTCCATTCCTTTGATTCTTATGCCTCTCCTTCCTTCCTTTCTTTATTCCTTCCTTCCTTCGGTCCTTCCTTCCTTCCTCTATCTCTGTTTTCGTTTATCAAGTCTTCATTATTTACAGTTCGAAATTCTTCCATTCCTTTGATTCTTATGCCTTTCCTTCCTTCCTTCCTTTCTCTATTCCTTCCTTCCTTCGGTCCTTCCTTTCCTCCTTCCTCCCCTCCTCACCTTCATCCATATTCCTTTATTTCCTCTCCGTCACAATCATGTCTTTCCTAATATTCTATTCACACCATTAGTCTTCAGTTTTTATATTTTCCTTTTTTTCCCCCTCTGGTTTGGTTTCCCTGCTTATTTTTTTGCTTGCTTTCTTTTCCTTCTCTTCCTTTTAATGTTTTTTTGGACGGTCATTTCTCTCTTGTTTTTATTTTCCGACGCTATTTGTTTTGTTTTACTTTTTCTTTTTTCTTTTTTCGGTACTTTTTTTTCCTTCTTTTCTTGTATTGTTTTATGATGTATTGTTTTTTTCCTATTTTTCTTATTTTTTTACTTTTTTCTTTTTTCATATTTTTTTGGCTCCATTCTTTTCCTTAGTCACTTTCCTTCTTTCTCGCTTTCATTATTTCTCTTCTTTCATGTCTTTTCATCTAACTTTTTTTTCTTATCTTTTCTTTCCTCTTTCTCTTACTCTCATATTTTCTCCAATTCTTATTTTTTTCTTTGGTCATTTCCTTCTTTCTCGACTTTTTTTTTTCCTTATATCATCGGTTTTTTTTTTTCATATATTTTGTTTGATAGTTTTTTCTCTATTTTTCTTTCCTCTTTCCTACTATCTGCATTTTTCCTTTTAATTTACTCCAGTCCATATCTTTTTTTTTCAAGGCTTCATTCTTTCTTTCTTTTCTTTTTCATCTGATTTTCCTTTTTCGTTCGTTCTTCCC
This sequence comes from Eriocheir sinensis, assembly GCF_024679095.1. NCBI lineage: Eukaryota > Metazoa > Arthropoda > Malacostraca > Decapoda > Varunidae > Eriocheir > Eriocheir sinensis. Next base: position 4,322,416 of record NC_066578.1, on the reverse strand, counting down.
TACTCGCATTTATTTTGTCTTCAGCTTCCTTTATTTTTATCCCCAGCGCCGAAGGACAAAAAGATATTATGTATACGAAATCATATTATTAAGCACGAAGAAGAGGGGAAAAATATATATATACCAAAGGAATGAGGTCACGGAAGCCCCCCATAAGATATTAGAAAAACAACAACATTCAAGACAAACATCATTAATAATCATCACCACAGCAACACCATCCGAAATCGACCATGACCCGAAATTGACCTCCACCCGAAATTGACCTCCACCCGAAATTGACCTCCACCCGAAATTGACCTGCACCCGAAATTGACGTCCACCCGAAATTGACCATCACCCGAAATTGAACTGCACCCGAAATTGACCTCCACCCGAAATTGACCTTCACCCGAAATTGACCTCCACCCGAAATTGACCTCCACCCGAAATTGTCCTCCATCCGAAATTGACCTTCACCCGAAATTGACCTCCACCCGAAATTGACCTCCACCCGAAATTGACCTCCACCCGAAATTGACCTCCACCCGAAATTGACCTCCACCCGAAATTGACCTCCACCCGAAATTGACCTTCACCCGAAATTGACCTCCACCCGAAATTGACCTCCACCCGAAATTGACCTTTAATCTTGACTTTTTGTTTTGTTTTTCTTTTTATTGGAGCAGCTTTTTTTTCACTTTGTTTTAGTACCCTTGAGCTTTTTCTTTTGCTGTTAAAAAAAAAAAAACACTCCTACACTATCACCTAAAACAACAACAGAAATACCAACAACAACATCAACAACAACTTCAATATCAACAACCTTACCACTGCAAACGTCATCTTCGCCCCTATCAACACGACCCCAAACAACCACAACAACATCACTACCACAACCACCACCACTGTCACCACCACCACCACCACCACCACCACCTGTCACCACCACCACCACCACCACCACCACAATATAGTTACCTTGATTTAAGTTTTCAGAAATATGCAAAGATGAAAATAAAGGAGAACTTGAAGATGTATGAGAACGAGAGAATAGTTTTACCTCCTCCTCCTCCTCCTCCTCCTCCTCCTCCTCCTCCTCCTCCTCCTCCTCCTCCTCCTCCTCCTTCATTTCCTCCTCGATTTAATTTTCACGAATATACGATGAAATAACAAAAAAACTTAAGATGTAATACCAGAGAACGCTAACATGTCCTCCTCCTCCTCCTCCTCCTCCTCTTCTTCCTCCTCCTCCTTTCCCTCTTCCTCCTCCTCTTCCTCTCCCTCTTCCTCCTCCATTTCCTCCTCATCCATTTCATATGAAGCACCACCCATCTTCCCACCACCACCATCACCACCTCTCCTCCTCCCCTTTCCCCTCCTCTCCCCCACCTATCTCACCCTCTTCCACATCCGCTCACCCCGCTCCTTCTCTCCCCAAACTCCCGCCTCCTGAAACATGTGGTCACGCCTACGCCGCCCGGAAATAGCGTCCCCCTTAACTCCGGGTCGAGATCTGGCGCTGCCGTCTCGACACCACTGATGGGGCAGACAAGAGCGTGGGAGAGGCGCGGCTTATGGGGCGGGACAAGTAATGGGGGAGAGAGAGAGAGAGAAGGAGAAGGAGAAGGAGAGAGAGGATGGGAAGAGAGGAGAGCATTGTGGAGAAAATGTCACGTAATGGAGATGAGTGAAAATGAGGCAAAAATGAGGAGAAAGGAGAAAGGAAAAGATGGAAAATATATAGGATGAGGAAAGACTTGTGCATTATTAGAAAAAAAGGCACATATGTACCAGAGATGAGTAGTTGTTAGGAAGAAACAGAGAAAATGATAAAGAAAGATACAAAATAAATAAAGACAGACAGAGAATTAGGGGAAGATTATACATTGTAAGGAGACAAGTTACATACACAAGAAATGAGTGAAACTATGGAATAAAAAGTAAAGAAAGTGATAGGAAAATATGTTGAAGAGAGAGAGAGGGGGGGGGGAAGATGCATGGCTGTCACGTTCTGGAGATGTATAAGAATAAGGAAGAAAAAGAAAACGAAAAGGAAGTTGACTGGTAAAAGTAGAGTTGGGGGATACTCAACTCTCTCTCTCTCTCTCTCTCTCTCTCTCTCTCTCTCTCTCTCTCTCTCTCTCTCTCTCTCTCTCTCTCTCTCTCTCTCTCTCTCTCTCTCTCTCTCTCTCTCTCTCTCTCTCTCTCTCTCTCTCTCTCTCTCTCTCTCTCTCTCTCTCTCTCTCTCTCTCTCTCTCTCTTTCCGCATTTCCTTCTTCTCTTTGTTTCTTAATTTTTCATCTTTATTCTCTTCTTTCCTTGTTTTTCATGATCTGCAATTCTCCTCCTTTCTTTTTCTCCTCTCCCTTTTTTTCTATTCCTCTAATCCATTATTCTCACTCCGCCTTTTCTTCTCCTTTTCTCTTTTCCTCTTTTCCTTTCATCTTTGCTCTCTTCTTTATTTCCCTTGCATGATATCGCTCTCTCTGTCTCTTTTTTTCTCGTCTTCTTGTTTTTTTTCTAGTCTTCTTCTAATCCATTTTTCACACTTCCCTTTTCATCCCTTTCCTTACCTTCTTCGTCCCATTCTTGGTCTTTTCTTGTTTTACTTTCCATGATCTCGCATTTTCCTTCTCCTTTTCCTCCTCTACTCTTTTTTTTCTAGTATTTCTCTAATTCATTATTCACATTCCGCTTTCTCTCTCTCTCTCTCTCTCTCTCTCTCTCTCTCTCTCTCTCTCTCTCTCTCTCTCTCTCTCTCTCTCTCTCTCTCTCTCTTTATCTCATTTTCTTTATCTTTTATCCTTGCTTTCTTCTTTTAATGCATTTTCTCTCACTTTCTTCCTCTTTTTTTTCTCCTCTTCCATTTTCTTTCCTTCTTCTTTCTCTCATCCATTATTCACACTTTTACTTTCTCTCTCTCTCTCTCTCTCTCTCTCTCTCTCTCTCTCTCTCTCTCTCTCTCTCTCTCTCTCTCTCTCTCTCTCTCTCTCTCTCTCTCTCTCTCTCTCTCTCTCTCTCTCTCTCTCTCTCTCTCTCTCTCTCTCTCTCTCTCTCTCTCTCTCTCTCTCTCTCTCTCTCTCTCTCTCTCTCTCTCTCTCTCTCTCTCTCACACCGTCCGTCCTTGCTCTCTCCGTTTATATTGCATGATTTCTCGCTTTCTTTCTACTGCTGTTTTCCTCCTCCATTTTTTTTTCTATTCTTCCTTTTAATTTATTTTTCACGCTTGGTCTTTCATTCCTTTATTGGTATGACTTTCATCCTTCTTTCTTATCTTCCTTTCCTTCTTTGTTCCTTCAGTATTTCCATTTTCTTTATTCTTTTATTCAAACTTCGCCTTTTCTTCTTATCTATCACCTTTCAGCTTGTTCTTTGTATCCCTCTTTCGTTCTCTTTTTTTCCTCTGTTCCTTTTTTTCGTTCTCTCCAATAGTCTCGTTTATCCGTTTCTCTGTGTATCTTTCTTCCTTGTTTCTTCTTTCCTCTCCTTCCTTCCTTCCTTCCTATGTACCTCACCTTTATCCATACCTTTTATATCCTTTCTCTTTCTTTTATTCATCATCAACTCTTTTTTTTAATTTTCACAAACATTTCTTCGTGTTTTTTGTGTTATCTCATTTTCTTTCTCTTTTTCTACCTCAGTGGGTTTTTTTTTCAATATCTACAATCCCTTTTTTTCCTTGTTCCTTTCTCTATACCTCCCTTTCTTCTCTATTTCCTACCTTATCTTCTTCGTTATCTTCTATGTCTACTTGCTTATCATCGCGTTTCTCTATCTCCAACTATTTTTTTTTCCTGAGACTTCTTCGTTTCTCTTCTCTTTCCCTTATTTTCGGTCTCCTGAAGTCTTCCTCTAAGTCATTATCAACATTTTGTCTTGTTTTTTGTCTCTTTAACGCCTTTCATCCTCTCTTCCGTTCATTTTTCCTTCGTTCTATTCATTTTTCACTTCGTTTTTATCCGTTTCTCTATACCTTTCATCCTTGTTCCCTCTTTCCTTCCTTTCGTTCATCCTTCCTGCCTTACCCCCATCCATACCTTTTATATCCATTAACGCAACTTTTTCCGTCTCCAACACCTTTCATCCTTGTTCCCTCTTTCCTCTCCTTCCTTCCTTCCTTCCTTCCTTCCTGCCTTACCCCAATCCATACCTTTTATATCCATTAACGCAACTTTTTCCGTCTCCAACGCTTTCTTGTTTTATACTTTCCTATGACCTCTTCGTGCCTGGAGCTCTCAGCCTCTTGAATTATACAATGCGGAGGGCGTTATCGCATTTAAGTCCAAAGTTAATTTATTTTTTACTGCAGTGGTCACGTAATCTTGTGTAATCAACCCTCTGTCCGTGTTTTTCTCTCCTCTGATAATTTAAATCCAAGTAGCTTATTGTTGCTTTATGACCCCGTATTTTTTCTTCTCTTATAATGATCCGGTTTTATTTAGCCTAATCGCACTTATGTTATCCAGTACTGATTGTTTTTTTGTTTTTGTTTTTTTGTCTTAATCCTCCTCTCAGGTTGCCGAATCATATGTATTCCTATTAATAATCTTATACAACATTCTCCCTCTGTTTAATCTCTCTCTTATAAATGATCTGATTCTAAGTAGCTTAATAGCGCTTTGTTTTCCAGTACTGATTGTGTTTTGTTTTTTTATCCTCCTCTTAGTTTGCCGAATCATATGTATTCTTATTAATAATCATCTACATTCTCCCTCTCCATAATTTTTCTCTTATAAATTATTCGATTCTAAGTAGCTTAATCTTACTTTGTTTTCTTGTACTGTCTTTTTCTTTCAATCACTTTTTCTCTTATTTTCTTGCTTGTTTTTTTTTGTCAGTATTTTTTCTCGCGTTTTGTTTTCATTTTTGTGTGCGTTTTATAGCGATCTTTTTTCTCTAATCTTTTTGCTTTTTATTTTTTTGGTCAATCTCCTTAATTCATATTTTGTCACTTTTCACGGCAAAATATAAATGTCATAAGAATTTGATGTTTTTATTTTTTCTATTTTAATCTAATATTTTTTCTCATTCCTTGCATTATTTCACTCTTCCAAGTCTACTTAATCTCCCTTTGTTTATCAGTGGCAGTAAAGGAAAGGGCAGGAAAAGGATTGGATCTGAAGGGAATGGTGTTTGGTGGAGTTAGAGTACACGGTATAGCTACGCGTTGCCTCTGTGTTCATCTCCGTCTCTTCATCGTTCGTCTGTATAAAGGAGACTTAGAATATGAAATGGACGTGATAAAATGAAAACGAGAAAAGAGAAACAAAAGATAAGCAGTAGACATTAAGTAGACTCGGAAGAGTGAAATTGATATACGTGGTCAAATCTATACCCCGACACAGAGCTTTCGGCATAAAAAAAAATAAAGTAGAGGATTGATAATTAGAATATATGAAGACCCGGTAATTAAAAGGATCAAAACACATATATAAGCAATCAGTACCGGAAAATAGAGTAAGATTGAGGCACTTGGATGTTGATTATCATAAGAGGTAAAATAATAAGGATAAGAGGGAATAAAGAAGAGCGACATTTAAAATAAAGATCAGGAAATAAGAGGAAATAGAATATATAAAGTTCCGGTAACTAAGAGGATCGAAACACACATGAAATTAATCAGTACTGGAAAATAACGAACGATGACAAATTACAAAAAAGTAGAAAGAGAAACTAAGAGAAAGCAATCAAAAAAAGAGGAAAACAGGAAGAGAACAAGTGAAGAAAATGTATTAAAATGTGAAGGATAAGTAATTAGAGAAAGAAAGGAGGGGATGACAAAAGATAAAAAAATACAAAGAAAAACTGAGAAAAAGCGATAAAAAAAAGAAAAACAGGAAGAGAGAGAGCGAAAAAGATCTTATAAAATCGTAATAAAATCGTGATAAAATGAAGATGAGAAAAAGAAGTGAAGGATAAGTAATAAAAGGAAGAAGCGAGCGATAATAAAAGACAAAAATACAAAGAGAAACTGAGAGGAGGCGACCAAAAAAGAGAATAACAGAAATAGAGAAAGCGAAAATAACGTAATAAAATCGTAATAAAATAAAAATGAGAAAAAGAATGAAAGATAAGTAATTAAAGGAAGAAACGAACGATGACAAAGGACAAAAATACAAAGAGAAACTGAGAGAAAGCGATCAAAACAGAAAAACAGCAAGAGAGGAAACGAACAAAACAACAGAAAAACAGGACAAGAGAGAAAGCGAGGAAAACAACAGAATATGGAGAGAAAGCGAACGAGAGAGTAAAAAAACAAAACAAAAAAAAACAATCAATACTCCGTCATCAAACGCCGCCAAAAACAACAACAGCAACAACAAGAAAAACAAAAGCGAAGCGCACAAACAGAAGCGTCTACGAGGAAAAACACACACACACACACACACACACACACACACACACACTGGAATAAATGATGATAATGAGAATAAGAAAAGAAAGAAAAAAAGAGGATGGTGATGATGGCGACTCTCTCTCTCTCTCTCTCTCTCTCTCTCTCTCTCTCTCTCTCTCTCTCTCTCTCTCTCTCTCTCTCTCTCTCTCTCTCTCTCTCTCTCTCTCTCTCTCTCTCTCTCTCTCTCTTCTTCTTCTTCTTCTTCTTCTTCTATTTCTTCTTTTTCCTCTTCTTCTTCTTCTTCTTCTTCTTCTTCTTCTATTTCTCCTTTTTCCTCTTTTTCTTCTTCTTCTTCTTCTTCTTCTTCTTCTTCTTCTTCTTCTCCTTTTTCTTCTAATTCTTCTTCATTTTCGTTTTCCTCTGCAACTTAATCATAGTTTTCGTATCTCGTATAACAATGAAAATAAAACAAACACAACCCATCATACCACCGTAGCACAAACACTAAACTTCACAAACACACAGTAACATACACCACCACCACCACCACCAACAACAACAACAACAGCAGCAAAAACAACACCAATGAACCAAAAATCGCGAGACAAACACCACCACCACCACCACTTCTGGCAAACACGCAAAAAACACGAGAGGCGGAGCGGAGGGAAAGCAAACAGCCCCGCGGCACGAGAATGAATCACACGGAGTTTTGTTGTGTTTGGAAGGCGACGAACAGACACAGACAGAAAGAAAGGAAAAGCGAAGCGAGAGTTATTGGTCCGTGAAAAGGCTTAACGGACAGGAGGAGAAGGAGGAGGAGGAGGAGGAGGAGGAGGAGGAGGATAAGAGGAAGCAAAAGTAACAATTCTAACATGATGAAACTGCGGAGGAAAACAAGATAGATGAAGAGGAAAAATAAAAAAATAAAAAAATGAACAAGAAGGAAAATAAGACAAGAAAAAACAACAGGAGATAATAATTAGTCAGAGAGAGAGAGAGAGAGAGAGAGAGAGAGAGAGGAGGAGGAGGAACGTGACAGGCTTCAATATTACAAGATATCCATTACCTGTCCGGCGTTGGGTGACAGGTGAGCAGCGAAGACGAAGTAGATAGATAGACAGATAGATAGATAGAATAGATAGATAGGAGAATAGATAGACAGACAGGCAAATAGGAAACAGAAACTGATAGATAGATACAGATAGATAGATAGATAGATTGATAGATAAATAGAATAGATAGACAGAGACAGGCAAATATAAAACAGAAACTGATAGATAGATACAGATAGATAGAAGAATAGATAGATAGGAGAATAGATAGACAGACAGGCAAATAGAAAGCAGAAACTGATAGATAGATACAGATAGATAGATAGATAGATAGATAGATAGATAGATAGATAGAATAGATAGACAGACAGACAAATAGAAAACAGAAACTGATAGATAGATACAGATAGATAGATAGACAGACAGACAGACAGACAAATATAAAACGGAAACAGATAGATAAATAGACAGAAGAACAGATAGACAGGTAGAAAACAGACACATAGATAGATAGATAGATAACCAGATATATTTCTTTCCACAATTTTAAGCTGAACAGTCAAGAAAAAAAGGTCAAACAACAGTAAAGGTCAAGAGTCTGCCTACAAAGGAGAGAAGGAAAAAAGGTCAGAATAGAAAGTACGTTAATCTTTCGACCTAAAATGAAGCACTTGTAAAAAAGAAAAGAAATAAGAGGAGGAGGGAAGAGGAGGAGGAGGAGGAGGAAGAAGAAGAAGAGGAGGAGGAGGAGGATTTATTTGTTGCATTATATCAAGCATCTGTTGTTTTTACCAATGTTTTTTTTTTATTTACTTTTATGTATCTCAAGATTCTGGATGTGTGTGTGTGTGTGTGTGTGTGTGTGTGTGTGTGTGTGTGTGTGTGTGTGTGTGTGTTGACAAGTAAAACTCTTCCACGCAACGCAAAATAAATAAATTAACTGCTTGACTGGTTGAGTGACTGGTTGACTGACTTACTGGTTGACTGGTTGACAGGTTGGCTGACAAACTTACCTGCAGAAGGGAAAAATAAACTCATTAGTGAAAGGAAATGTTCAAGGTAAATGCTATCACTTATTATTATTAGTAGTAGTAGTAGTAGCAGTAGTAGTAGTAGTAGTAGTAGTAGTAGTAGTAGTAGTAGTAGTAGGGACATACATTTAGTCATATTATAAGTCTTTCCCTTTGAGCTTAAAATGAAGGAAAAAAAATATGGTTGCATGTGAATGTTTTCCGACACACACACACACACACACACACACACACACACACACACACACACACACACACACACACACACACACACACACACTTTTCATCCTAAGCTCATCTTTTTACATTTTCTTTCTCTTCTTTCATTTCCTTGTTCGTTCTTCTCCTTACTCCCTTTCACTCTTTTATTTCCTTTTGCTCATCTTCTTTTCTTCCTCTTCCATTCACTCCTTATAATGATGTGAGGGTACTTTGAATGTGTGTGTGTGTGTGTGTGTGTGTGTGTGTGTGTGTGTGTGTGTGTGTGTGTGTGTGTGTGTGTGTGTGTGTGTGTGTGATAATAAGTGTCACTCTCTCTCTCTCTCTCTCTCTCTCTCTCTCTCTCTCTCTCTCTCTCTCTCTCTCTCTCTCTCTCTCTCTCTCTCTCTCTCTCTCTCTCTCTCTCTCTCTCTCTCTGCTTACCCTTCCTCCTTTTAATCTTCCTTCCCTTCCTCTTCCTGCTTACCATGTGTTTAACTATGATGTCTCTCCTCTTCCTCCTCCTCCTCCTCCTCCTTTCCTCACCCTCTCCCTCTTCTATAACTTCCTCCCGTCCCTTTAATATTCAATGCTTTGCCTCGGTTTATCTTCAGCCCCTCTCCTTACGTGGTCTTCCTCCTCCTCCTCCTCCTCCTCCTCCTCCTCCTCATCCTCCTGTCTTCCTTATTCCCCTTGTATTTCCCTTGCTTTTGATTTTTTCTCTCTCTCTCTCTCTCTCTCTCTCTCTCTCTCTCTCTCTCTCTCTCTCTCTCTCTCTCTCTCTCTCTCTCTCTCTCTCTCTCTCTCTCTCTCTCTCTCTCTCTCTCTCTCTCTCTCTCTCTCTCTCTCAACATCTTTTTTGTCATTTTTACTTTATATTATGCAGCGAAGTACTATATTATAACCCCCCCCCCCCGCACACACACAC
>NC_066578.1:4267885-4307885 GCF_024679095.1 Eriocheir sinensis | reverse complement strand
TAAAAGAGAGAGAGAGAGAGAGAGAGAGAGAGCATGACAGCAATTGTAAAAAAAAAAAACGCAACACATGCAAAGATGGAAATAAATAAAACTACCACGAGGAACAATAACACACACACACACACACACACACACACACACACACACAGACACAGGTCCAAGGTTAAAAAAAAAAAACGAGAAAACAAAAAAAGCATAAACGTACAAAAATCATAAAACCACAAAACGTTTCTCGAAAAGCTTTACTTGAACACAATTAACGTATCATCACAACGCTAATAAAAAAAAAATATAACAAAACAATGAAACGTGCAATGAATACCATGAAAAAGAAGCAGTATAGAGGGAACACATATCAAGGGAATGGGGAATGGGTGTTGAATGGACTGACTGGTTGGCTAAGGGGTTGGGTTACTGTCTTTGGTGAATGGGGGAATGGAGGAAATGGTTGATGGGGTAATGGGTTGAATGGTTAAGGGGTTGACGAGGTAAAGCAGTGATGGTTTAATGGGTTGATGGGGTAATGTGTTAATTGGTTGATGGGATAATGGGTTGTTAGGTTAAGGGGTTGACGAGGTATGGAGTGATGGTATAATGGATTGATTGAGTAATATGTGAATTGGTTGATGGGGGAAGGAGGGAGGGGTCAGAAAGGGGGAATGGGAAAAGGGTAAAGAAGGGGGAGGGAGGAATGAAGGGAAAGAAGGGATCACGAAGGGGAGGGGGACAGAAGGGGAAGGGGGAGGGGGTCATGAGAGGGAAGGGAGGGGAGGGGGGTCAGAAAGGGGGGAGAAGGAAGAGAGAAAAGGGATCAGGAAAGTGGGAGGGGGGTAAGTAGGGGAAAGGGGAGAGGGACAGAAGGGGAAGGGGGAGGGGGGCATGAGGGGGAAGGGAGGGGAGGCGGGTCAGAAAGGGGGAAGAAGGAAGAGAAAGAAGGGATCACGAAGGGGAGGGGGTAAGTAGAGAAGGGGGAGGGAAGGGAGGGGAGGGGGGTCAAAAAGGGGGGGAGGAGGGGGGCATATGAAGGCCAGGTGTTAACATTGTCTAAGCCACGTGTCTCTCTTTGCTCACCTGGACACCCCCCTCCCCCTCTCTCTCTCTCTCTCTCTCTCTCTCTCTCTCTCTCTCTCTCTCTCTCTCTGTCTCTCGTCTTGATAATCGTAATAGACCACAAAACCTACTTCCGCATCTTCTTCTTCCTCATCCTCATCCTCCTTCCCTTCTTTTATTAGTTTCTTTATCCTTAGTTTCCTTATTCTCGTCCTTTCATTCGTTGTCTTTTTCGTTTCCTTCTTTCATTTTCTTCTGCTCTTAGTCCTGATCCTCCTCCTCCTCCTCCTTCCCTTCTTTTTCTATTTCTTCATCCATTTTCTTCCTTATTCTCGTTTCTTTCATTCGTTGTCATCTGCTTCGTTTCCCTCCTTCATTTTCTTTTCCTTTTATTCCTACTACTACTACTACTACTACTACTACTATTACATATAAACCTACTCTCTTCCCTTCTCATATTAACGTTACAAATACCTAGTTAACTCAGCTAATAATAAAAATAAAATCGTTAAGTCGAGGCATCAATCAAAAAAAACAAAAGATCAACAGCTGCAGAAGACAGGGAGATTTGACGAGTACGAGGAGGAGGAGGAGGAGGAGGAGGAGAGGAGGGGGATGGGGAGAGAGGTGTTATGGGGGTGTAAAGGCCAGAGGAGGGGAAGCTGTACGAATGGAGAGAAGGAGGGATGGAGGAGGAGGTAAACGAGGGAGTAGGGATGGATGGGGGTGATGTCTTGGAGGTGTTACTGTACAAATGAAGGGAAAAAGGGCGGGATGGAGGAGGAGGTAAAGGAGGGAGGGAGCAGGGATGAAGGGGGGGATTAGACCAGGTAGGGGGGACGATATAAGCCACCCAGGTACACAAAAGGTGAGGTGATATCCACGTAATCTCTTCAAGGCCACGGACGACCCTTGTGGATGTGTTTTTCGGCGTTCTGCACGTATAGTTGTTAGCTGTAATCTGCCTCTCTTTCCTCCCCTCCCTCCCTTCCAATCCCCCTTCATTCATTTCCTTCACCCCCCTCCCCTCCCCTACCAATCCCCTTCATTCATTTCCTTCACCCTCCCTCCTTCCTTCCAATCCCCTTCATTCATTTCCTTCACCCCTCCCCTACCAATCCCCCTTCATTCATTTCCTTCACCCCCCTCCCCTCCCCTACCAATCCCCCTTCATTCATTTCCTTCACCCCCCTCCCCTCCCCTACCAATCCCCCTTCATTCATTTCCTTCACCCCCCTCCCCTCCCCTACCAATCCCCCTTCATTCATTTCCTTCACCCTCCCTCCCTACCAATCCCCTTCATTCATTTCCTTCACCCCCTCCCTCCCTACCAATCCCCTTCATTCATTTCCTTCACCCCTCCTCCCTCCCTACCAATCCCCCTTCATTCATTTCCTTCACCCCCCTCCTCCTCTTCCAATCCCCTTCATTCATTTCCTTCACCCCTCCCTCCCTACCAATCCCCCTTCACTTTCTACCCCTGTTAATCCCTTTCCCTGCCTCCATGCCATCCCATCACCGTTTCCATTCCCTTACTCTCTTTTTCCTTTCTCTTTCCTTATTCCTTTCTTTCCTTTCCCTTTCCTTTCCCTTAGACTTTCCTTTCTTCCATTTTCCATTCTCTTCCTACACCCTCTATTTCTACCTTCTTTCTCTCCCCTCATCCCTTCCAATCCCCCTTCATTCATTTCCTTCACCACCCTCCCCTCCCCTACCAATCCCCCTTCACTTTCTCCCCCTGTTAATCCCCTTCCCTTCCTCCATGCCATCCCATCCCATCCCATTTCCCTTCCCTTTCCCTTCTTCCCTTAGACTTTCCTTTCTTCCATTTTCCATTCTCTTCCTACACCCTTCATTTCTCCCTTCCTTATCTCCTTTCCCTTCTTCCTTTCTTTCTCTATTTTCTCTTTCCTCTATCAACCCCCTTCCCTTCCTTTCTTCTCCCTCTCTTCTTCTTCTCCCTACCTGCCCCCCTTCCTTTCTCTCTTCTCTTCCTTCCCTTTCCATTTACTCTTCTCCCTTCCCTTCCCCTCCTCTCCCGTCCTCCCCCCCCCCCCCCCTGAATCGAGAGCGTTTGTCCCGTGCCGCCAGGTCAGAGAGAGAGAGAGAGAGAGAGAGAGAGAGAGAGAGAGAAAGGGCAGCAAGGGGGGTCTTGGGGGGATTGGGGGAGGGGAGTTTAGGGCGGGGCTTTGCGGGGGATTAGTGGCTTTGGGTGTAGGGCGGAGGAGGCTTGTGGTGGTGATGGTGATGGTGGTGGTGATGGTGGTGGTGGTGGTGATGATGGTTGAGTGTTGAGTGGTGTAACTTTAGTGGTGGTGATGGTGGTTGAGTGGTGATGGTGGTGGTGATGGGGGGTCGGGGGGGTGGGTGGTGGGACTGGTGTAATGGTGGTGAGGGTGGTGATGAGGGGGAAGGAAAGGTGGTGATGAAGACGGTAGGGGTGGTGGTGATACGATTGGGTTGGTGTTGATGGTGATGGTGGTGATGATATGAGAGCAAGGTTAAAGAAGGGGAAGGTGAGGAGGGGTAGGGAGGGGGTAATTGTGGTAGTGGTGGTGGTGGTTGTGGTGGTGATGAGTTATGGCAGATGATGATGATGGTGATGCTTGGGAAAGAGGAGGGGAAGTAGAAGGGAGTGGGAAGGCTTGGTGGTGATGGTGATAGTTGGGGAAATAGAAGGAAGGGAGGGGAGGTAGGGGTCGGCGCCCATATATTTGTGTGTGTGTGTGTGTGTGTGTGTGTGTGTGTGTGTGTGTGTGTGTGTGTGTGTGTGTGTGTCCAACATTCGCGTGTGTTGAAACCTTTTAACCGGAGTGAGAGTTCATATATCAGCGGTTGTCTGTCTATTCCCGATCCATCCTGCGATTACACCCCTCTCTGTTTCTCTGTCTCTGTTTCTCTCTGTCTCTGTTTCTCTCTGTCTCTGTTTCTCTCTGTCTCTGTTTCTCTCTGTCTCTGTTTCTCTCTGTCTCTGTTTCTCTCTGTCTTTGTTTCTCTCTGTCTCTGTTTCTCTCTGTCTCTGTGTCTCTGTCTCTGTTTCTCTGTGTCTCTGTTTCTCTCTGTCTCTGTTTCTCTGTCTCTGTTTCTCTCTGTCTCTGTTTCTCTGTCTCTGTTTCTCTCTGTCTCTGTTTCTCTCTGTCTCTGTTTCTCTGTCTGTTTCTCTCTCTCTCTCTCTCTCTCTCTCTCTCTCTCTCTCTCTCTCTCTCTCTCTCTCTCTCTCTCTCTCTCTCTCTCTCTCTCTCTCTCTCTCTCTCTCTCTCTCTCTCTCTCTCTCTCTCTCTCTGTTTATTTGTTTTTCTTTTACTTTATTCAATAATCTACCATGTAAAATTTAAGCCTAACAACTTTCAAGACCAAATAAATGAAATCAATCAATTATATATTACTTACAGAAAACAATTATATATGACGCAGTTACTTAATCTAGGAAATTTTTAAGTCTTCCTCTGATACCCAATGCTTTTTTATTGTGATTCTACCCTTATTTGTGAACGTCCATTAACTTCAGGTCTTGTAAGGTGAAGGAAACTTAATGAATGTAGGAAGAAAAATAACTGTCGAATTGGAGATAAGAATATATACTCCAAGAATCCATTAGACATTTTTCATTGAGTTCGTCTTTGCGAAGCGGAAAAAAATATTGTGTTGTATAATTCAAACTTTTCATGATTTAACGGCAACACAAAGTCAGTTAAATATATGCATTGCACTTTTATCCACTGAGCGACCTATACCGTTTTAAATTACCCTGATGTACAACCTTTCAAACCGTAATTAAATGTGAAAAATGACGCTAAGTTGTTCCCCTTCCCAACCCTTTCCAGCGGCTGAATAATATGCGTTGCCCTTTTTATCAACCGAGTGAATTGTACCGTTTTAAATTACCCTGATATACAACCTTTCAAACCGTAATTAAATGTGAAAAATGACGCTAAGTTGTTCCCGCTCCCAACCCTTTCCAGCGGCTGAATAATTAAACTCGGACTGAGCGTAATGCAGCGTGTCGAAGAGCAAAGAGTGGAGGGAGGGAGTGTTGCAAGCCTGGCAGTACACGGATATCCTCGCCAATATATTTCGTATTACTCAACATTTTGTGAATTTTCGTCTCCCAAGTACAAGGCTTTCGTAGGAGTTTGGGGCATTTCCGGGAGTAGTTTTATGACCCTGGTGGTAGTTTGACCCTTCTTCTGTACCGTGAACCTAAACAAAACACCAATTAGAACCTTACTGATCCCTTCTTTGACCTTATAAGTAGCTGATGTGAGAAGCGAAAGTATGTTTAGGGCATTTCCGGGAGTAGTTTTATGACCCTGGTGGTAGATTGACCCTTCTTCAGTAGCATAAACTTAAAAAAACACTCATTAAAACCTTACTGATCCTCTCTTTGACCTTATAAGTAGCTGATGTGAGAAGCGAAAGTATGTTTAGGGCATTTCCGGGAGTAGTTTTATGACCCTGGTGGTAGATTAACCCTTCTTCTGTACCGTGAACCTAAAAAACACACCCATTAGAACCTTACTGATCCCTTCTTTGACCTTATAAGTAGCTGATGTGAGAAGCGAAAGTATGTTTAGGGCATTTCCGGGAGTAGTTTTATGACCCTGGTGGTAGATTAGCCCTTCTTCTGTACCGTGAACCTAAAAAAAAAACACCAATTAGAACCTTACTGATCCCTTCTTTGACCTTATAAGTAGCTGATGTGAGAAGCTCATCTCCTCTTTGGCCATGGACTGTTTTGTGATACCAGTGGAAGTTTTACCCGAGCTCCGCACCTTGAAAGCGAAAATAAGCCATGAATAACCGGTTGTGGCTTTGGGAAATAGCCGTAATGGAGGCATGATAAATTAAGGGATATGGAAATCAATAATCAAACGTTTCTGGCAACCACCGTAACTATTTTTAAGTCCACAGAGATTAGTCGAGTTTTCATGAGTTTTTCAGGTTCACGGTACAGATGCCTTGCCAAACAACCACTAGCCTCATAAAACTAGTATATAGACATCAATTCTCAAACGTTTCTGGGTCTTCCTAATTATATTTAAGTTTACAGTGATTAGTCGGATTCTCATGAGTGTTATTTTCACGTTCACGGTACAGAGGCATTATCAAAGAATCACTAGCCTCTTAAAACTAGTATATGGACATCAATTCTCAAACGTTTCTGGGTTTTCCTAACTATATTTAAGTCTACAGAGATTAGTCAGATTTTCATGAGTTTTTTCAGGTTCACGGTACAGATGCCTTGTCAAAGAACCACTAGCCTCATAAAACTACCCCTGAATATCCCCAGAACCTCTCAGAAAGCCTTATCAGATTAGTGGACTTAGAAGCCGAAATGTTTGAGCGCACCGACAGACCGACCCGCCCTCTGTTGGCTCGGCATAGAAAGCACACCAGAGCCATAGTGATGAGATGGAAGAGGAAATGCAAGGAAGGAGAGAGGATTAGAGAAAAGATAAACAGAGGTATGATGTAGAGTAGGAGAGTTTGACGCCATGTTATCAAAAGAACCGCGCGAAATTCAAATTGAGGCTGATATAATAGTTTTTTTAGTGTGTTGTTGGTATTGTCAAAATCTCAAAGAAGTTTCTAGAGCATAAAAAAAACTCCTGTATAAGCACCAATTTGAATTTCGCGCGGCTTTTTTTGGGAACATGGCGCCTGAGATGGTGGCCAAACTCTTATTCTATGACTCTGTAACGCACTAACTTTGATCCTCTGTTAAATACATTGGCATGGGAATGATGACCGCCTTTCCCGTCCCTTTTTTATTTATTTTTACAGCAGAGGAGTCCGTTCAAGGGCATAAAAAAGGCTACAAATGTAAAAAAAAAGCCCGCTACCTCTATGTCGTCTATTTACATTGCCGTTATCATCATTACACCCATCATCACCCTCACCATAACGACCGCCCCCATCAACAGCACCATTAGCTCCACCATCATGACCTTCATTTGTATACTAGGTTGCAAAATACGCCATTCTGGGAAACATGGCGGACGTATTTATGCATTTTTGTTTTTCTTGCGCTCTTTTTCCAGTTTCTTTCAATTATTATTTATTCTTTTTTTATCTTTTTCCCCGTTTCTTTCAGCTATATTTATCTTTCTCTTTTCCTCTTTTTCCCCGTTTCTTTCTGCTATATTTTTCTTTCTCTTTTCCTCTTTTTCCAGTTTCTTTCTGCTATATTTATCTTTCTCTTTTCCTCTTTTTCCCGTTTCTTTCAGCTATATTTTTTCTTTTGTTTTTTCTCGTTTCTTTCAGCTTTTTTTTTTCTTTCTCGTTTCTTCCAGTTTTCTTTTTCTATTGCTTTTTTTCTAGTTTCTCAGCTATATATATTTTTCTGTTCTTTTTCCCGGTTTTTTTCAGCTATATATATTTTTCTGTTCTTTTTCCCGATTTTTTCAGCTATATATATTTTTCTGTTCTTTTTCCCGGTATTTTTCAGCTATATATATTTTTCTGTTCTTTTTCCCGGTATTTTTCAGCTATATATATTTTTCTGTTCTTTTTCCCGGTATTTTTCAGCTATATATATTTTTCTGTTCTTTTTCCCGGTTTTTTTCAGCTATATATAATTTTTACTATCGTTCTTTCTCCCGTTTTCTTTCAGCTATATATATATACTTTTTTTTTTCTTTTGCTGTTTCCCGTTTCTTTCAACTATATTTTCCCTATTTTCTTTTGCTCTTCGTTACGCTTCTCTCAGTTATCACGTATCATATATTTTACTGAGAACTCTTTGTACAAGTAACTCCTATAAACTAATACGCAAAACCATTTGATACGCGGCTATTGAATCTGCGGATAAATATTAAAAACTACAAAAGATAAAAATGGTACAAGTGTTCACCAATCAGTACGAACAGTAACTGAGATGTGCTCGCCAATTTGTACGCCCTATACCAATTATAATTTCCATTACAAAAACAACAAAAAAACTAATTAAGATATCCTCGCCAATGATGGTTGCCCTATACCAATTATGACTCCCATTATAACAACAAAAAGTACTAAAGCAACTATCGACAGCATCTAAACTAACTCAACTCTAAAACCTCTAAAATAACAATATAGAAGTAAAACATTCATCAAAACAAAAGATTAACAACCATTCCTTCGACTTTACATTCATTACTAAAATTTTAACACGTCATTCATGTTAGCCTATCCAAATCCTAAACTATCCTATCCTAAATTAACTAAACTAACAAAACAAAAGCAGAACATACATTAAACAAAACATTAACAAACTATTCTTTCGACTTTACATTCATTACTAACACCTCATTCATCTTAGCCTATCCAAATCCTAAATTATCCTATCCTAAATTAACTAAACTAACAAAACAAAAGCAGAACATACATTAAACAAAACATTAACAAACCATTCCTTCGACTTTGCATTCATTATCGAAACCTCACCTTTTTCCTGTCAATCTCTCCTAACAAACTATAAAAACATCCACAAAACAAAAGACTAACAAACCTTCCTTCGACTCTACTTCAATATCGACACCTCAGATCTCTTTTCCTAGTTAATCTCTCCTAAATCAACCAAACTAACGCCAAAAAAAACATCCACAAAACACACCATTTCTTCGACTCTACATCAATATCAACATCTCAATCTTCTTTCCCTAGTCAATCTCTCCTAAAGTAACCTTACAAAAACATCACATCCACCAAACAGAAGACTAACAACCCTTCCTTCGATTCTACTTCAATATCAACACCTCAGTCTACTTTCCCTAACCCATCTCACCCTTTATCTTCGTACTAATTGGACAGCTACATTGAAAGTCCCAAACACTCAACACGATAGAGAGAAAGTACCGAGAGAGAGAGGCAGCGGTAGACAGTGACGGCGGGATACGGGGCCGAGAGCGAGCTAGCGAGCGGGCCGGACAAGATTTAGGCACTCCACCGATCACTAGGGTATAACTCAGTCCCCCCAGCAGCCTCCCCCTCTCTCCCTCTCACCCACTTAGCCATGCATCGTGCGCCCTGACCTAACCCGTAACTCACGCTGATCAAAATGTAAATGTCACGCCTTACCAATCACGGAGGGAAGGGAAAGGAGGAGGAGGAGGAGATAGAAGGGTTGGGATTTTGGGGTACTGGGAAATGGTTATAGGTGAGTCAATACTGTGTGTAGAGGGTTTGGGGGGGTGTCAGAGGGGGTTGAAACATGTATATGGCAGTAAAGAGAGAGAGAGGAGAGGATTGGGTCGGGAATGGATGTGTTCTGGTTTGGTTTAGTTGGTGTTTTTATGGATAATGGAGTGGGATGGTTAAGCCTTTTGTGTGTTTATGGAATGGTTGCCCGGTGAGAGAGAGAGAGAGAGAGAGAGAAATACATAGACAAAGAATGAGAAACAAAGTAGTAGTATTAGTAGTAGAAAAAAAACATACCAAAAAAACAATAAGACAGCGCAAGACAAAAGTTAGACGCTGTTGTTAATTAAAAGAATATAAAAAAAGGAGGATTATGACAAGACTGAAAAGAAAGAAAAAAACAAAAAAACAAAAAGACAGACGGAGACAAAGATGAAAAGAGACCGCGAGAGAGAGAGAGAGAGAGAGAGAGAGAGAGAGAGAGACATATCATTAGAAACGAGACAAGGGGAACACACTAAATTGGGATCATCTACTGTGTGTGTGTGTGTGTGTGTGTGTGTGTGTGTGTGTGTGTGTGTGTGTGTGTGTGTCCTACCGGAACCTATTTACCTGTCCCTTCCCTTACCTGTCCGTCGGGGTGGCCTGATTGAGCGGCGTGCACCTGGCGTGGCCGAACACCTGGCGGCCGGCCGTGCAAGATTTCACTCACAAAAAAACAGGAATAAAAAGTTGAAATGCATTTTTTTTTTTTTTTTGTCTATAAATAATGTCGTGGTTCGCTCATATCTCGTTTCATCAGTCTTCTGTCTAACCTAACCTAACCATTTCTCTGTCCAACATAACCTAACCATTTCTCTGTCTAACCTAACCTAACCATTTCTGTCTAACCTAACCTGACCTGTCCTCTGTCTAACCTAACCTAACTATTTCTCTGTCTAACCTAACCTAACCATTTCTCTGTCTAACCTAACCTAACCATTTCTCTGTCTAACCTAACCTAACCATTTCTCTGTCTAACCTAACCTAACCATTTCTCTGTCTAACCTAACCATTTCTCTGTCTAACCTAAACTAACCATTTCTGTCTAACCTAACTTAACCTAACCTAACCTGAACTGTCCTCTGTCTAACCTAACCTAACTTAATTTAACCTAATCTAAACTGTCCTCTGTCTAGCCTAACATGACCTGTCCTCTGTATAACCTAATCTAACTTAACCTAACCTAAACTGTCCTCTGTCTAACCTAACCTGCCCTGTCCTCTGTCTAACCTAACCTGTCCTCTGTCTAACCTAACCTAACCATTTCTCTGTCTAACCTAACTTAACCTAACCTGTCCTCTGTCTAACCTAACCTAACCTAACCAGACCTGACCTGTCCTCTGTCTAACCTAACCTAACCTATCATGTTCACGAGGCTCTTCTTAATGATTTGAAGTGGTTTATATTAGTGTTGTAGTTTTGGTAGTAAATCCGCATTCTAGTAATAGTATTGGTATAGCTGCTGCAAATATCAAGTTATATATCAAAGTGGTATAAACATTTTTGACCCGTTCTTTCATTTCTCATTAACTTCACTTTTGTACCGAGTTCTGACAAGCATATTTAAGATCTACAATAACTTATTCTTTACATTCGGCCTATAGCACCGGTAGGCTTTCGTGTATAACGGTGAAGAGTACAATACCCCATCATATAAAACACGTGAGGTAAGATAAGCAATATGAACATGTAACTGTAAGACAATATGCGAATGACTGTCACATGGGCGATAGCAGAGAGAGGAAGGCAGCCAATCAGGTGACAAACGGTGCTCGGACGCCACAGGAACAGCTGGTATGAAGGGACAACACAAGTCTATATATACCAAGTCAAGTCACTCTGCTTCAAAACTGCGACCGGTACGCGCAGGAGGCGGTTTTGAGGCGGAGCAGCGGGATGACGTCACTTGGAGCCAAAAAAAAGAGAATACCCGTCAGTTCAGGGGTGACTGAAGTTGGGGCCGTATGTGCACTCTGGATGTGCGTTCTCGCCTTCTTTCACAGCGCGTTCAGGCAAGCCACTGACGAAATAATGTATTTTTATTGTGCTATTCCGTGACTGTAATTTCAATGCCTACAAACGGCGGTGTGGGGTGTGAAGGAGGGCATGTTGAGGTGATTGATTTAAATTAGTCCGCCTTTCCTCGTTTTCTCTAAATCCCTGTTTCTACATTCTCTAGTTTGGCTCCAAGCAGTGTCACGCATAAACCACGCCTCGGCCTTGTCTCCTCCCACAAACCTGCGCGTGAATTGACTTGGTGTATATAGACTTTGGGGATGGCAGCGCGGCGCACCTCTCTTGTCATGTCAGAGCTACACACACACACACACACACACACGTGGTGAATTTGATCTCTGCGGCCACGTTCCCATGACTGGTTGTTACAAGGCAGGTAATGTGAGCCTGGTAAGGGAGACGCCGGCTGAGGCAAGTCTTCCTCCGACCCTTCGTCTCATCATCCTCCTCTCCTCCCTTCCTCCTCCCCTCTCAGCCCCTCTCACCTTTCCTGCTTC
The DNA here is from genome assembly GCF_024679095.1 of Eriocheir sinensis. NCBI lineage: Eukaryota > Metazoa > Arthropoda > Malacostraca > Decapoda > Varunidae > Eriocheir > Eriocheir sinensis. The sequence continues at coordinate 4,296,162 of NC_066578.1, read as the reverse complement.
CCTTCCTCCCCTCCTCTCTCCCTCTCTCTCTCTCCGTCCGTGCCTGAAATCCGACCCCCAGCATCTCTCTCGTTCTCTCGTTCTTGTTCTTGTTCATTCTCTTGTTCTCTCTCTCTCTCTCTCTCTCTCTCTCTCTCTCTCTCTCTCTCTCTCTCTCTCTCTCTCTCTCTCTCTCTCTCTGTTATCTCTTCTTCTTCTTCTTCTTCTTCTTCTTCTTCTTCTTCTGCAATATTATCTAATTCTGTGTATTGCTATTTTTACTTCTCTCCTCCTCCTCCTCCTCCTCCTCCTCCTCCTCCTCCTCCTCCTCCTCTAATTATTCCTTTCTTCCAGTTCCTCCTCTTTTTATTCTCTCCCTTCCTATTCCACTTTATTCTTCCCTTCTCTTCATTGCTTCCTTTCCTGTTTTATAAGCGTTTTATGGTATTTAATTACTCTCTCTCTCTCTCTCTCTCTCTCTCTCTCTCTCTCTCTCTCTCTCTCTCTCTCTCTCTCTCTCTCTCTCTCTCTCTCTCTCTCTCTCTCTCTCTCTCTCTCTCTCTCTCTCTCTCTCTCTCTCTCTCTCTCCTCGTCCTCCTCCTCCTCTTCTCTTCTTTCCTCCCTTTTATATATTGATATGGTAGCCTTTTCTCCTCTCCATTCTTTCCCTCCCTCTCTCTCCCTCCCTCCCTCTCTCTCTCTCTCTCTCTCCCTCCCTCCCGATACCTATGCAACCTTACTGAAAAACCAATCAAGCTCTTTTTTTTCTCTCCCTTTTCTCCCTTCTCTCCCTTCCCTTCCCTCCCTCTCTCCCTTTCTTCCGTTTCTCACCTCCCCGTTTATCCTGTTTTTCCTTTCCCACGGTTTCTTTTACTTTCTTTTTTTCTCCTTTTTGTTGTCTAGTTATTGCTGTTTGTTCTGTTTTTATTTATTCTCTCTCTCTCTCTCTCTCTCTCTCTCTCTCTCTCTCTCTCTCTCTCTCTCTCTCTCTCTCTCTCTCTCTCTCTCTTCTCTCTCTCTCTCTCTCTCTCTCTCTCTCTCTCTCTCTCTCTCTTCCTTCTTTCTTCTTCTTTATCATTTTATTTGTTCTTTCTTGTTATTGTTCTTATTCCTTCATTTATTATTTTCTATTGTCTTCTTTTTCTTCTCTATCTTATTCCTTTATTTATGTTCAGTATTTTGTTTTCTTTTTATTTCACCTTATTTCTGCCTATTTCTATTCTATGTTCCCTTGATTATCACATTTTTTCAATTATTTCCTCCTTTCGTATATCTTTTAAACCATCCATTCTTTGCTATTCCTCTCTTTTCTTTCCTCTCCTTCTCCTGTTCCCTCTCTCCCTCAAACACTTCTCTATTATATTCCACCTTATTTGTACTTTTCTCTCTTTCTCTCACTCTCTTTCTCTATTCTCTTCTTTGTCTCCGTTCTCTTCGTCTTTTTTTTTTTTGCAGGCTAGATTGTTTTCACTTATTTCATTCTGGTTCTTCATCTTATATGTATTTTATGATATTTAATGTCTTTTCTTCTTTCCTTTCTTCCCTTTCTTTCTTTCTTTCTTTCTTCACTTTTTCCTCACTTCTTCCTTCCTCCCATCTTTCCTTTCTTTCCTGGCTTTTCCTTCTTTTTTTATCTCCATCAAACCCCAGAATTCCCTCTTTCCCTCCCATCCTCCTTTTCCTCCAACCCACTCATCCTTCAGTCATATCCTCTCCCCCTCCCTCTCTCCCTCCTACCCTCCTATCCTCCCTTTTCCTCCTATTCACTCATCTCTGTCATGCCCTCTCTACCCCTCCCTCTCTCCCTCTCTCTCTCTCTCTCACCATATGTTACAGTCAATCGATAACAAGGGAAGGGATGTTGATGGTCCCATAAGAAGGTTTAATATGTTTGTAAGTGTCAAAAGTCGGCAGCTGTGAGAGAGAGAGAGAGAGAGAGAGAGAGAGAGAGAGAGAGAGAGTCACAAACTGTCACGTCCTCCTCCTCCTCCTCCTTCTCCTCCTCCTCCTCCTCCTCTTCCTCCTCCTCCTCCTCCTCCTCCTCCTCCTCCTCCTCCTCCTCCTCCATCTTAGCCAATCGTCATAGCGCCTGTTAAGTCTGATTATGTGATTGGATGATTGGGTTGAGGGGGGGGAGGGGGTAAGGGGAAGGGGGGAGGAGGGGGAGGTGGGGGAAAGGGGAGGGGGGGATGTATGACGTGGGTAGAGAATAGGAAAAGTGGGAGGGAGGAGGGAGAAAAGATAAGAGGAAGAAAGAAAGAAAGAAAGAAAGAAAGAAAGAAGAAACAGTGAAGATAGAAAATTAAGGAAAGACAGAAAAAGAAAGAAAGAAAGAATGAAAGAAAGGAAGAAAGAAAGAGGGTAGAAAGGAAGAAAAGGAAAATAAATGAAGGAAGGAAAGGAAAGGAAGAAAGGAATTAAGGAAAGAAGTATAAGAAGAAGGAAGAAGAGATGAAAAAAGAGAAGAAAGAAGGAGACAGAAATAAATTAATAAATATGGAGAGAAAGAAAGAGGGAAGAAAGGAAGGAAGGAAAGAAAGGAAAATGAGAGAGAGAGAGAGAGAGAGAGAGAGAGAGAGAGAGAGAGAGAGAGAGAGTCTGCGAAATTGCTCTCATGCCCGATATCATTCTCCCAAGTATCGTGTTCCTGTTTTGATCTCTGCTTATTGGGAAACATTTTACTCCCGTGACCTCGTTTTCTGACCTTATTTCTGTAACTATTTGATTTCTTTTTATTATTTTCTTTTTCTGTAACTATTTTATTTTTTTATTATTTTATTTCATTTTTTTCGTATTATTCACATTATTGCTACTTTTAGGGACCTTGTTTTCCTTATTTTTGGAACTATTTTATATTTTTTTCTTTTCTTTTTGCAGTTTTTTATCTCTTTCCATGTTATTTTTGTTTTGTTTTTTGTTATGTTTTTCCTGGACTTGTTTTCCTTATTTCTGTAACTTATTTTTTACTTTTTTTCTTCCTTTTTTCTATAGTTGCAAAGTGTTTTTATTTTTTTTCACATCTCACTAATGTATATATACTTGTTTTTATCTTTATTTTATTTTATTTTCCTGCATATACTTGTCCTTTTTTCTTTAATTCACTAATAAACTTCAAGTACAAACAAACTAATTTTCCTTTTGCTTTAACTTCGTTCTTGTTAATTATTTTTTCCTTGATACTTTCTCTAACATTTTTTTTTTTTTTTGTTTCTAAGTTGATGAACGCTTTTATTCATATCAAAGAAGGGAACTCAAGGGCGAAGGAAAAAAAAATATAAAAAAACTCCGCTATGTTCTCATCAGTTAAGTTTTCCATCAATATCTTTCTTCTCTCTTTATTTTACATGTATTTGGACGCTCACACAATTTTTACAGTAGAGGAAACCGTTCAAGGGTATAAAAAGGAAACAATAATAAAATAAACGCTAAATATCCTTATCAATTAGGTTTTCCATTAATATATTCCTTTAATCTACCCTCCAAGAGGTTTTATTTACGGTATATACTTCGATTCTCAGTGTCACAGTTGTTTTTTTCCATCAATATGTTTCTTTATTCTTTATTTTTATCCACATAGAAGCTAACGCAGTACTAGATTTTCCATCAATATTTTCTTTAATCTACCCTTCAAGAGTTTTTATTTACGGTTTATACTTCGACTCTTAGCGTTCCAGTTGTGTTTTTTTTTCCATCAATATGTTTCTTTATTCTTTAGTTTTATCCACATAGAAGCTAACGCAATACACTCAACACTTTTCACTCCTCAGTTTTGTTTTCCATCAATATATTTCCTCGTCGATGCTTCCCCGCCACTCTCCTCCCAATGTCACTCCTACGACATACTTTCATCCGTTAGGTTTTTCGTCAATAGCTTTTCTCTCCTTTTGATGTTCTCCAGCCAATCCGACCAACAGCTCTCCAAGGCATAAGGAAGAAAAGCGAGCTGTATTTATTTTTATGTTTCTGGAGATAAGAGGAAGAGAGAGAGAAGGAAAGAAAGAAAGAAAAATGAAGATAGGAAGAAAGAAATGAATAAAAAGAAAGAAAGAAAGAAAAAGGAAGATAGAAAGAAAGAAAGAAGAAAAAAGGAAGATAGATAGAAAGAAAGAAAAAGAAAGGAAAAAAGTAAGAAAGAAAGAAAAAGAAAAAAAGGAAGATAGGAAGAAAGAAAGAAAGAAAGAAAGAAAAAGAAGGATAGGAAAGAAAGGAAAGAAAGATATCAGAAAGGAAGAAAAAGAAGGAAAAGGGAAAACAAAGAGAAAATGAAAAGAATGAAAAAAAGAGAAAGAAAGAAAGAAAAGAAAAGAAAGAAAGATATCAGGAAGGAAGAAAAAGAAGGAAAAGGGAAAACAAAGAGAAAATGAAAAGAATGAAAAAAAGAGAAAGAAAGAAAGAAAAAGGAAAATAGAAAAGAAAGGAAAGAAAGATATCAGAAAGGAAGAAAAGAAGGAAAAGGGAAAACAAAGAGAAAATGAAAAGAATGAAAAAAAGAGAAAGAAAGAAAGAAAAAGGAAAATTGAAAAGAAAGGAAAGAAAGATATCAGAAAGGAAGAAAAAGAAGGAAAAGGGAAAACAAAGAGAAAATGAAAAGAATGAAAAAAAGAGAAAGAAAGAAAGAAAAAGGAAAATAGAAAAGAAAGGAAAGAAAGATATCAGGAAGGAAGAAAAGAAGGAAAAGGGAAAACAAAGAAAATGAAAAGAATGAAAAAAAAGAAAAAAAGAAAAAAAATGAAAAAAAGAAAAGGAAAAAAAGAAATTGGGTTAGTATACAAGCATCAGTTCGCATTTCCATTAATAATCTATCATCTATTTTACGTTTTCCAGCATTTTTGGAGGAGGAAGAGAGTAAGGGAAAAAGAGAGAGGAAGGGATGAGTGAAAGCAAAAATGAGGAAATAAGGAAAATATAAACACACACACACACACACACACACACACACACACACACACACACACACACACACACACACACACACACACATATCACTTTAGTTTTTCATCAATACTTCTTTTCTTCCTTTTTTTTTCCGCCTCCCAGCCACTCGAACCAACGGCTTTCTTAGGGCATAAAGAACAATAGCGAACACTACTTAATTTCGGATCCAATTCCCTCTGGCAGCTGATCTAATCTTGAAACTTTTGGAAATGAAGCTCAAAAGTTTTCTTCAGGCTGTAAGTGCGTTATGGTGTGCCCGGGAAAGAAAGAAGGAAGGAAGGAAGAAAGGAAGAAGAGAGGAGGGAGGGAGGGGAGAGAAAGGGTGGTGGAAGAAGTTGGTTTTGGGTTCAGGGTAAAGGAAACGAAGGAAGGAAGGAAGGAAGGAAGGAGAGGTGGAAGAGAGTGGAAAAAGAAATGAGTTTGGGTTAGGGATATAGGCAAGGAAGGAAGGAAGGAAGGAATGAAGGAAGGGAAGGAAGGAAGGAAGGAAGGAAAGAAGGAGGGAGGGATAAAGGAAGGAAGGAGGAGAGAGAAGAGAAAGAGTGGAAAAAGAAATTGGTTTGGATTCGGGATAAAGGAGAAGAAGGAAGGAAGGAAGGAAGGAAAGAAGAAAGGAAGGAAGAAAGGAAAGCGGGGAGATTGAAGAAGAGGAAAAACGGGAGGTAAAGAAGGGGTAGGAAAAAAGAAGGGAAGGAAGAAAGAAAGGAGGGAGAGAAAAGTAAGAAAGAGTAGAAAAAAGGAGGAAAGATGAAGAAAGGGGAAAGGAGAAGGAAGGAAGAAAGAAGGGAAGGAAGGAAGGAAGGAGAGAAAGGTGAGAGAGAGAGGAAAAAAAAGAGAAGAGGAAGGTGAAGATGAAGATGGTTGAGTGCAATAGTTCTAATATCTTCTCTCTTCTTCCTCCTCCTCCTCCTCTTCCTCCTCCTCCTCCTTCACCTCTTCCTCCTCCTCCTGTTTTGAACCGTTCCTCCAATTTAATCCCCTAGTCTCTCTCTCTCTCTCTCTCTCTCTCTCTCTCTCTCTCTCTCTCTCTCTCTCTCTCTCATACTCACAAAAAGAAGGAAAAAGAAGGAAAAAGAAGGAAGAAAAGGAGAAAATGAAGGAAGGAAAGAAAGAAAGAAGGGAAGGAAAAAAACAGAGAGAGAGAGAGAGAGAGAGAGAGAGAGAAGGACCCGATCCCATCTTTCTTCGTGTCAATAAACGAGTGAGGCATTGAATCGTTTTCTTCCCCGCCGGAGCTCCGTTTTCTTTCTTTTTTTTTCCTCATTTTTTCTTCTTTCATTTTCCTTTCTCTTCCTCGATTTCACGCTATTATCCTGTTGTTGTTGTTGTTGTTGTTGTTGTTGTTGTTTTTCTTCTTTTTTCTTCTTCTTGTTTAACTTTCTCTAATTTTCTTCTCGTTTTTCTTCACTTTTCAATATTTTCTTCATCTTTTCTCTTTTCCATCATTTTCTCTCTTTTATCAACATTTCTTTCCTCCTCTTCCTCTCATGTTTTATCACGTCTCTCTTATGTCTCGTTCGTTGTTTTCTCTTCCAATTTTGCTTCTTATCTTTATTTTCCTATTTATTTATTTTTCCTTCCCTTTTCCCCGGTTATCGGTATCTCTATTGTGTCCTTTTCTGTCTCTCTCTCTCCTTCGGTTCTTATGTCTTTTTCTCTATTTCCCTTCCCTCTTCTTTCTATCCCTCTTCTCTCCTTTTTATCATTTCTTTCTTCCTCTCGTTCGTATCTCACTATTATCCTCGTATTCCTCTCTTTCTTGTAATTCGTCTATTCATTATCCTTCTTATGTCATTTTTCCTTCTCTTTATTTCTTTTCTCTTTTCTCGTTTTTCCTATCGTTCCATCGCCTTGTCTCTCTCCCTAGTCCCTTCTCTCCATATATCATCAGTTCTTTCTCCCCTTTCCCCTTTCTTCCTCCCTCTCCAGCCCCTCCACAGTGGTTCCTCCCCCCTCATTACCTCACCCATTCTTTTCTCTCCCTCTTCCTTCCCTCCTCTCCCTTTCTTCTCCCCTTCCTACCTTCCCTCCTCCCTCCCTTCCCTTCCTTCCCTCCGCCATGTCAAAAGCACTTAAAAAAACAATAATAAAAAAAAATGGACTGATTAGTGAAGTGCATTAAGCGAATAGAAATAATAATAATAATAATAATAATAATAATAATAATAATAATAATAATAATAATAATAATAATAATAATAATAATAGTTCACTCGATTTGTATTAGCTTGTATTTGTGCGTCAGAGAGAGAGAGAGAGAGAGAGAGAGAGAGATTGTCGCTTTTTTTCGCTTTATTTCAAGGCTATTATGGACTCTCTCTCTCTCTCTCTCTCTCTCTCTCTCTCTCTCTCTCTCTCTCTCTCTCTCTCTCTCAGCTCTATCGTCATTTTTTCTCTATCTTCCTCTCTTTCTTCTTCTTTCTTTCATCTTTTCTTCTTCATTTATTTCTTCTTCTTAATCTTCTTCCTCGCTATCTCTTTCTTCTTTTCTTTCTTTTTTATTGTTTTTTTTCTCATTCTTCCCATTTCCCAATATTCTCATTCACCCTCCTCCTCTTCCTTCTCCAATTCTTCCTCCTCCTCCTCCTCCTCCTCCTCCTCTTCCTTTCACAAACGGGGCGCCCCATCGGAGGAGGAGGAGAGAGAGAGAGAGAGAGAGAGAGAGAGAGAGAAGGAAAAAAAATATTAAGAGGGGTAAGGTTCTATTTTTTCCCTTGGGTCGACAGAATGGTTTACTTTTTTTTCTCCTTTCTTTCATTTTTTATCCTGTTTTTTGTGTGTGTTTTATATGTTCATTCATCACACACACACACACACACACACACACACACACACACACACACACACACACACACACACACACACACACACACACACACACACACACACACACACATTTATTTCTTCTTTCTTTCGTTTTCTTTTCTTTTTTTATTCATCTATTCCTCTCTCTTTAGTACACACACACACACACACACACACACACACACACACACACACACACAAACACACACACACACACATACATATTTTTTATTCAACATTCTTTCACCTTCTCTATTTTTTTGTGTTATTTTCATTCATCTCTCTTAAAACACACATACACACACACACACACACACACACACACACTCTTACCTACACACACACACACACACACACACACACACACACACACCAGCACCACCATTGTCCCTGGCCGAGAAAGGAAACATCTTAGGAGGGCAGTTTTATGGGAGACTCCTCAAAAATTGTGGTTTGGAGCGATTGTCTTCTGTCCCTCCCCCTGGGCTGACGTAGGAAGGAAAGGAGGAGGAGGAGGATGGAGGGAAGAAGAAAAGAAGTGAGGAGGGAAAAATGGAGGGACGGTGTGGCGGGGAGAAGAAAGGAGAGAAGAAGTTTGTGTGGATGTCCCCGGGTCCGACAAAGACACGTTCTTCTTGGAGGAAAACGGGGGTCAACCATTGCCGGTTCTGGGTGACGGAAGAGGAGGAGGAGGAAGCGGAGGAAGGAAGAGAAAGAGAGTGAGAGGGAGGGAGAGAAAGACGCGGGAGGGAGGGCATAGAAGCGAAACGAGGATGAAAAACCTACGAGTGTAAAACGAGAAAGAAAAGGAGTTAGGGAATGAGAAATGTGCGCGCGGGAAGGAAAAAGGAGAGATAGAGAAAACGGAGTGCGGGGTCGACGGAGCAAATTGGCAAATGATGTTACGAGGAGTCTTTTGAAATGTAATGGTGGAGGGAGTAACACGAGGAAGAGGGAGGGAGAGAGGGAGGGAAAAGTAAATGAAAGGGTGAACGAGAGAGTAGCAAGGGAGGAAACTGTAGTGGAGGGAGAGGGAGGAAGAGAGAAGCGAGGGAGGGAGAGAAAATGAAGGATAGGGTGAACCAGTAGCAAGGGAGGAATACTGTCGTGGAGGGAGAGGGAGAAAGAGGGAGATAAAGAGAGAAGCGAGGGAGAGAAAATGAAGGATAGGGTGAACCAGAAGTAGCAAGGGAGGAAACTGTCGTGGAGGGAGTAAAACAAGGGAGAGAAAGGGAGAAAAAGGAAGGGAAAGAGAAGCGAGGGAGGGAAAAGTGAATAAAAGGGTGAACGAGAGAGTAGAAAGGGAGGAAACTGTCGTGGAGGGAGTAACATAAGGGAGAGAGAGAGATGGAGAAAGGGAGAAGGAGGAGAGAAAAAGGGAGTAGCGAGGGAGGAAAAAAAGCAGTATAAGGAAGGAAAGGGAGAGAAAACAAAGGAAAGGGTGTGCGAGGGAGGCAAAAGGGAGGAAAAGCTATCGGTATAAGGAGAGAGAAGGGAGAGAAAACAAAGGAAAGGGTGTGCGAGGGAGGAAAGAGGGAGGGAAAGCTATCTGTATAAGGAGAGAGAAGGATGAGAAAACAAAGGGAGGGAGGAAAAACTATCTCTCTATGGAGGGACGCGCAATTGGCAATCATCGTAATGGCTATGAATTAGATAAACGTTCAGGGTAATGAGCGAGGAAGTCTTGATCATACGGGTAATTATCGTACTCATTGTGATATCGTACTTCCGTCTACATTAGTGTACGATTTGTTTTAGTTCGTTAATCTATACCGAACAGGCTTTACGTATAGGATGTTATGTTTTGCGCTACTGGACTCTATAACAACTATATCGTATTTCTAAACTAATACTATTTTCCTACACTAATTTGCTTCGTTATATGATTTCCTTTAGTTCGTTAAGCTATACCGAACTGGCTTTACGTATAGGATGTTTTGTTTTGCGCTACTGAACTCTAAAACAACTATATCATTCGTCTAAACCAATTCTACTTTTCTACTCTATATCCCTGTCTTTCTCTATCGAACTCTAAAACAACTTTATCATTCGTCTAATCCAATTCTACTTTCCTACTCTATATCCCTGTCTTTCTCTATCGAACTCTAAAACAACTTTATCATTCGTCTAATCCAATTCTACTTTCCTACTCTATATCCCTGTCTTTCTCTATCGAACTCTAAAACAACTATATCATTCGTCTAAACCAATTCTACTTTCCTATTCTAATTTGCTTTATTATATGATCTAATTCACTTTTTTAATCTATACTAAACTTAAATTTCCTATACGCTATTTTGTTTTGCGTTATCGAACTCTAAAACAACTATCATCCGTCTAAACTGCAATATCTTCCTTTCATTAGTTTTTTATTGTATTTTCGAAACTTTTACTTCGTCTTCGTAAACTGTTTTCCGCCGTGCTCTTTCGATCTCTTAACACACAAACAGGAACACTTACGGAGTCCAATGTTCTTTTTCGATACACAAACACACTCGACAGAATCTATCATACCAGAAGCTTTTACTCTGATAACCTATACGGAGCTCATCTTAAGTAAACTCTATTCTTTTTTTGCTATATCGAACTCCACACACACACACACACACACACACACACACACACACACACACACACACACACACACACACACACACACACACACACACATTATCAAGGCACATCTCCATTCGAAATAAGTGTTCAATCTCTCTACTTGCTTCTTTGATCTCTTGTATTTGTTTATTTTATTTTATTTTTTTCTTTGTTTTTATTTACATTTATCAACTTCAATCCCTCTTTTGCTTTTATTATGCTTTGTTTTGTTTGTTTTTGCTCTTTATTTTCATCCTTTACTGTAAAAACAAAAAAAAAAACATACTTACCCAGTCCGATACATTCTTTAAAACACACAAACATCATAAGCAATTTATCAAAGCAATCTTTTTCTGGATGTTATTTCACGAGTAGTCGGTTCAAATTTTATCCTTGGTCGAGCTCAACCCTAATCCACCCAGCTAAACCTATTTCTCCTACCTTTAACCTTAACCTGCCCCACCCTACCTTGCTCTGGCCTTCTACACAGGTAACTTTTGTCCTGTAGCCTGTATCTTTGCTATCTTTGTCTCGTTGTAGCCTGTAACCTGCTCTCAAGTCACTCCTATTCAGCCTACCTTTCCTTACCTGTCCCATCCTACCTGCCTACCTTGCTCTGGCCTTCTACACAGGTAACAACATTTGTCCTTCTTCAGCCTGTATCTTTGCTATCTTTGTCTCGTTGTAGCCTGTAACCTGCTCTCAAGTCACTCCTATTCAGCCTACCTTTCCTTACCTGTCCCATCCTACCTGCCTACCTTGCTCTGGCCTTCTTCACAGGTAACTTTTGTCCTGTAGCCTGTATCTTAGCTATCTTTGTCTCGTTGTAGCCTGTAACCTGCTCTCAAGTCACTCCTATTGAGCCTACCTTACCTGTACCGTCCTACCTTCCTAACTCACTCCGGCTTTCTCTACAGGTAACTTTTGTCCTGTAGCCTGTATCTTAGGTATCTTTGTTTCGTTGTAGCCTGTAACCTACATTAACCTAACCTATCTCATGCCTACCCTAATTTACCCTAACCTACCTCAAACCTATCCTGCCTCAACCTATCGTCCCTAACCTACCATTCAACCTTCCCAGCCTACCCTAACCTGCATCCAACTATACAACCTACCCATACTTTCCTAACCTGCATCTAACCTACCTTACCTTAACCTAACCTACCTCAAACTTATCCTACCTTACCCTAACCTACCTCAGACCTATCCTGCCTTACCCTATCGTCCCCAACCTACCATTCAGCCTACCCTAACCTACCTTACATATCACCTTCAAAACACGCTCCTACCTTTCCCTCCCACCACTCCTTAACCTGCCTCACCCCAGCCTACCCCAGGACACACACACACACACACACACACACACACACACACACACACACACACACACACAAGCCCTCGCCCCCAGGTCCACCCCCAGTCAGTTCCGGGTTGGGTAAAGTTGATCACTCCGCACCTCTCATAAATCAGGGTTATACAAACGGTACAGCCCCGGCCACCCCATTTGAAGGCTCCCCTCAATATATTTTTTTCGCTTTTCCTTTCCCTCGCCCTCCCTCCCTCCCTGTCTCTCTCTCTCCTCTCTTCTCTCTCTCTCTGGTTGGGAATTGTGAAAGAGGACAATGGGAGAGATGGAAGGGACAGCGGGGCACCAGATGGTCGAAAAGAGGAGGAGAGAAGAGGAGGAGGAGGGGTAGAGAGAGAGAGAGAGAGAGAGAGAGAGAGAGAGAGAGTGTGAAAAGGGATGATACGCGTAAACTGAGAAACATGTCGTAACTTGTCTTGCGGAGAGAAAAATGAAAGAGGGAAAACAAAGAAAAAAATAACAAAAAACATGACAAGGAAAGAAGATACACGAGAGAGAGAGAGAGAGAGAGAGAGAGAGAGAGAGAGAGAGAGAGAGAGAGAGAGAGAGTAATTACTGGAACCCTCTCCTTCACCCTATTCAAAATATAATGACCATTCATACTTAACTTTTTTTTTAATCATTCTCTTTCATCCTCTCCTTCTTTCTCTGGGATTGGCTTCTCTCTCTCTCTCTCTCTCTCTCTCTCTCTCTCTCAGACAGACAGACAGACAGACAGACGGACAAAGAAATGCATTGATAAACAAACTAAGAGAGAGAGAGAGAGAGAGCGGGGAGAGAGAGAAAGTTAGCGACATGGCAACTCAGGGAGGAGGAGGAAAGGAGAGAGAGAGAATCCGGGAAGGCAGGGAGGGAGGGAGAGAGAGAGGCCGGGAGGGAGGCAGGGAGAGAGCGGGGAGGAGGAGGGGTCGGAGGGGCGGAGGCAGGAAAGGAAGGGTGGGAAAGGGTTGCGTCAGAGGCAAGACTTGACAGGGACTCATAAACGCGAGGGTTGTGTGTGTGTGTGTGTGTGTGTGTGTGGCGGTGGTGGTGTTGGTCCGTGCGTGCGTGTGTAGTTCGTGTGTGTGTGTGTGTGTGTGTGTGTGTGTGTAGATACTGGTGCTGTTTTTTCTTCTGCTTCTTATACAACAACAATAACAACAACAACTACTACTACTACTACTACTACTACTACTACTACTACTACTACTACTACTATAAACATCTTCCCATACCTTACCTAACCTAACCTTGCCTAATATAACCTAACCTAAACTAACCTAACCTAGCCTAACCTAACATAACCTAACCTAGCCTAATATAACCTAGCCTAACCTAATCTAACTCTACCCAACCTAATCTGTGCATTCCCATTTAAATTTTACATCCTGTTAATACTTGTCGAAGTCATGAAGGTAATTCCATGTTAATTATTTTCAGGTAAGCGAGTGAGACGATGATAAAGAGGAGAAAGAAGAGGAGAAGAGGAAGAGAACAGGGAAGAGGGAAAAGGTATGTTAAAGGAAGAGAAGGAGAACGAGAGAGAGAGAGGAGAAAAATGTTTAGGGAAGAGAGAAGAGGAGAATATGGAAGAAGAGGAGAAAGATGTGAAGAATTAAGAGAAGGGAGAAGAAGAGAGGAGAATGAGATGAATATGAAGAGAAAACATGGAGAAGGATGAGGAGGAGGGGAAGAGAATAGAAGGATTTGTAGAAGAAGGAGAAGGAGAAGAAGAGAGGAGAAATACTCTAATGTCGTGTAGAAAGAGGAAGAGGAAGAAAAAAGAGGAAGAGGAGGAGGAGGAGGAGGAGACTGAAAGAGAAATAAGTTACGAAAAGAGAAGTTGTAATTGAAAGAGATAATTGAGGAACATGGAACAGGGAATTATGTGGAAAGTTAGGTAAAGGGAGATAGATAGATAGATAGATAGATAGATCAGATATATACAGACAGAAAAGGAATCTCTCTCTCTCTCTCTCTCTCTCTCTCTCTCTCTCTCTCTCTCTCTCTCTCTCTCTCTTTTCTGCAATAGTATCTAGATTTTATTTTCATCATTGTGTGTGTGTGTGTGTGTGTGTGTGTGTGTGTGTGAAGTCACATTAAATAGGCCTTAGATTAACTTCATTCTCCTCTTTATATTTTATGCGTAACTTTTTTTTCATCTTTTTACAGAATGAATACGATTTTTTTTTACATACATTTTTTTTACTGTATGCAATCCTGTCCTAATTTTATGGTTCCTTCGCTCCTTCATTTGTTTTTTTTTTATATTAAGATTTTAGGATTATTAAATTTTAGCCTACCAGCGTTTGCATATTTTCGTCTGGCTAGGCTTTTTTTTTTTTTTAGGCCTTCTATTTAGTCTGTTATGCATTTATTTTGTTCTGTTTCTTTCTCTCAGCCTTATCGATATTCAGTCCATAGTTCTGCAGTTTTTCATCTTATTAACATTTTTCTTTTCTATTCTTTCTTCTTTTACAATCTTTTTTTCATCCTGTTCTCTCTCTTCTCCCCTTTTTCAATATTTTTTTTACATTTTGCAAGCATTTTTCTTTCCTATTCCTTCTTCTTTTACATATTTTTTTCATCCTGTTCTCTCTCTTCTTCCATTTTTCTATATTTTTTTATATATTTTACAACAATTTTTCTTTAATATTCTTTTTTTTTCTTTTACATCTTCTTTTATCCTGTTCTCTCTCTTCTTCCCCTTTGTCTATATATTTTTACATTTTATTGTTCACATTTACGCTTTCGTCTCTACCAGTTTCTCATTTATCATCCTTAAGTCTCTCTCTTCCATCTTAACATTTTTTGCGTATATTTTCTCCGCCTCGGTCCAAGTTTTGCCCCATTTTCATCCTCGTCTCTTTCTCCCTTCCTCTCTCAGTCTTCCACTTAAGCGACTTCAATAATGCGTGGAGAGGCGCGAGCAAACAGCTGAGCCTCTCCCACCGACCTCATTATTAATTTTGGGCCACGAGGAAAGGATCACAGCTTCGGGTTGGGCTGATTCTGCGTCCGTCTGTCTGTCTGTGTTATGGGTGAGGGATTTATGTACTGGGGAGGTCTGTGGATGGGGGGAAGAGGAGGAAGGGGTGTGGGGTGGTATTAAAACTATGGAAAACTATGGAAGACTTGAAAGCTATGGAAAAGGAATAGTTGATAGATGTTTTTCGTGTGTGTGTGTGTGTGTGTGTGTGTGTGTCTGTGTGTGTGTGTGTGTGTGTGTACTAATGCAGCATCTTTTACAACAACAACAACAGCAACAACAACAACAACAACAACTACTACTTCTACCATAAATATCTTCCCTAACCTAACCTAACCTAACCTAACGTAACCTAACCTAACCTGACATAACCTAGCCTAATATGGTGCATGTGTGTGTGTGTGTGTGTGTGTGTGTGTGTGTGTGTGTGTGTGTGTGTGTGTGAAAGCAATTGGTTACAGTGTTTGCAATTGTTATGATTCTTGTCGTAGTAGCAATAGTAGTAGTAGTAGTAGTAGTAGTAGTAGTAGAGAGAATAGCTATAATGACCTTCGTTAGAGTTAATACAGCCATAGTGAACGATAGATAGTGATTTTAATTGTCAATGCATTTAGTAACGTTATAACAGCGGTGATAACGACAAAGCCAATGCCCGCTCCGCTACTTTCAACGTAAATACTATTCGCCCGGCCATAAATTCGGCTTTATTCGCAATATCGTACGTTGTAATACTTTCTCTCTCTCTCTCTCTCTCTCTCTCTCTCTCTCTCTCTCTCTCTCTCTCTCTCTCTCTCTCTCTCTCTCTCTCTCTCTCTCTCTCTCTCTCTCTCTCTCTCTCGGCGTTGAAACAAAAGAGAATCACTGCCCGAGTATTGCAAATATTGTTGTTTTTGTTGTTGTTGTTATATTTTCACTTTTATGTACTGGGAACATTACCCTGTGTGCGTGTGTGCGTGTGTGTGTGTGTGTGTGTGTGTGTGTGTGTGTGTGTGTGTGTGTGTGTGTGAGAGAGAGAGAGAGAGAGAGAGAGAGAGAGAGAAAGGAATGCAGGCAGGTGGGCTAATGTGTTAATTACTCACTCTCACTTTCACCTGGCTGGGCAGCGGCCGCGCCAATTCATTAACCAACAGGTGTTCTTCACGGCCTGCACAGGTGTAAGGTGTAGGTTCTGTTCCCTTGCTGCCTGCTGGTATGCTCTCTCTCTCTCTCTCTCTCTCTCTCTCTCTCTCTCTCTCTCTCTCTCGTTTACTGTGTTTTTCTATCTCCGTTTATTACCTTTTTTTCTTCTCCTCCTTCTCCTCTTTCTCCTTTTTTTCTTTCATCTTCTTCTTTTCTTTCATCTTCTTTCTTTTCTTCTTGCTTTCTTTCTCTCTTGTTTACTGTGTTTTTCTATTTGTTTTCATCTTTTATCTTCTCTTCCTTCTCCGCTTTCTCCTTCTTCTTTTCTTTCGTCTCCTCGTTTGTTTTTTTCTTCTTGTTTTCTCCTCGTTTTTCTCCTATTTCTGTTTGTCATTCTCCTCTCTTCTCCTTCTCTTTCTTCTTCTCCATCGTTTTCGTCTCCTACTGTTTGTCCTTCTCTCCTCCTCCTCCTTTTTTTCTCTCCTTGTTTTCTCCTTTCTCTGTTTACCATTCTCCCCTCTTCTCCTTCTCTTTCTTTTTCTCCATTGTCTTCGCCTTCTACTCTTTGTCTTTTTCCTCTTCCTCCTCCTCCTTGTTCTCTCCTTCTTCGTCTTGTGTTTGTATTTCTCTCCTTCTCTTACACTTTTTTCCCCTTCTTCGTCTTCATCTTCTACTGTTTGTCGTTTTCTCTCATCTTCTTCCTGCTCATCCTCCTCCCGCTTAAGGTAACCCTGACCCCATTTTCCTTTAATTTTAGAGTAGCCCCCCCTTAAACCTCATCCCCGGCAACCGTAACCCCGTTTTCTTTCAGTACCTCTTCCATTAAACCTCTGTTCTTCTCTCTATTAACATCCCCTGACTTAAAACAAAATCCTAACCCTTATTTATTTGTCTCAAGAATAAGTAAATGTATATGTTTTAATTTTAAGGCAACCCCCCCTCCCCAACCCCTTAACCTTAATCTTTATTTTTTCACTTCCAATGTTTAGTTTTCATTCACGCTGCTTTTAAAATCTTTGGCTTTATTAATTTTTATACCTGCAAACATCCCTGATTTACCTGTCATTCACCTTATTTTCCTACCTTATTTTCTGACCATCTGCTTGCTTGTCTTATTTCTCTGCTGTTTTATTTTTTTCCATACTTCTTTTCTATCTTTTTTTTTTCCTTTCTTCCTGCTGAGTGTTTTTACCTGTCATTAACCTTACTTTTCTACCTTATTTTCTGACCATCTGCTTGTTTGTCTTATTTCTCTGCTGTTCTGTTTTTGTGATACTTATTTTCTATCTTTTTTTTACCTGCTATCTTTCCTGCTGACTATTCCTTCTCACCTGTAATTAGTCTTGTTTTCCTACTTTAACTTTTAACCACCTGCTTGTCTCCCTTTCTCTGCTGTTCTGCTTTATTTCAAACTGCTTTTGTATATTTTCTTTTATCTTTTCTACCTGCTAACTCCCCCTCCTCACCTGCTAATAACCTTGCTTCCCTACCTTCACTTTTAACCACCTGCCTGCTTGTCTCCCTTTCCCTGTTCTTCTGCTAAATTTTACACTGTTTTTGTATCTTTTCTTTTATCTTTTCTACCTGCTAACTCCCCTTCTTCACCTGCTAATAACCTTACTTTCCTACTTTCACTTTTAAACACCTGCCTGCTTGTCTCCCTTTCTCTGTTGTTCTGCTTTATCTCAAACTGCTTTTGTATCTTTTCTTTAATCTTTTCTACCTGCCAACTCCCCCTCCTCACCTGCTAATAACCTTCCTTTCCTACTTTCACCTTAACCCACCTGCCTGCTTGTCTCTCTGCCTCTACTCACATGTCATTAACTCGGCTTTTTATTTGATTTATTTTTCATCAGTGCATTTCAGGACATAAAAAAAAATAGAAGGGAAAATTACACGGAAATCTACTGCTCACCTGAAAATGTTGTGATGGAAAATTCAAAAGATTACTCAGAAATTTGCTTTTAAATGCAATAACTCGCATGTCATTAACGCTGCCGTCCAGATTTTAATATTAAAACCTCTTTTTTTTTCTCTCTCTCTCTCTCACATAACACACCTGTCATTTACATTCCTCTCCTCCCTTCCCTGTTAACTGCTTACCTGCTGGCCAATTTCTGCTCCTCGCCCTACATTTTTCATAACTCTCTTTCCTTGGATTTGTCTGCTGCCTGCTGATTCTGCTATGTTCACCTGTCATTAACTTTTTCTACCTTCATTAACTGCTTTACCTGTGTTCCCCTTCTCATATGTAGCAAACACAATCAAACACCTTATACTTTTTTTCCTATATATCATTTAACTACTTCATGCCCATTCACTGCTGGGTGGACAGGGGCGTAGGGTATCGGAAAAGCCGTGGAAAAGCAGTGAATAGGTACCAGGTATTAATTGGGGGGTTGTGTCCCGTCTCCTGGATCTGTTCCCTTCTCCTATGATTCCTGCCCCTCCTGTCTCTCTCCGGCATATGACCACAGATGTTGCGCCGACTAAACGAAACTTTCCAAATTTCCACACTTCCTTCGCCTTTACCTGCCCAAATTCACCTGTTTCTGCTGACATGCCATTAACTAACCATGCTTTACCTTTACCTGCGGCCCCAATAAAGTGCAAGATCGTCTATAATTCTCGCTACATGGAGTCTTCAATACGCGCTGAGAAATGGGTCTTGCTTTGCGGGTTACTGATGGAGTGTTTTTTTCTGTGTTTTTTTTTTGTGTGTATAGTTTTTCTTCCTTTAGTGTTGTGGTTTAAGACTTTATGTGACCTGTGTTTGTTTTTTTTCTTTTTTTGTGTATGTTGTGTTGTGGTTTAAGACTTTGTGTGACCTGTGTTTTTTTCTTTTTTGTGTGTGTGTTTGTTGTGGTGTGTTGTGTTGCTATAGGCCTGTATTTTTCTATTTCCATTTCTCACTCAGTCTTTTTTTACCGTCCTCTACTATTCCCTTTTATGCTACCTATGTTGTTTTTTGTTTTGTTTTTTTGGTCATTTTCTTCGCTGTTTTGCTTCGTGGTGTGTGTGTGTGTGTGTGTGTGTGTGTGTGTGTGTGTGTGTGTGTGTTGTGTTGGTACGTGTATGTTTTCTCTGTCTTTCTCTCTATCTGTCTATCTATATATCTCTCTATCTCTGTCTATCTATCTCTTCATTCTTTATTTCTTCTTCTTTCTCTCTATCTGTCTATCTATCTATCTATCTATCTGTCTGTCTATCTCTCTCTTCTTTCTTTATTTTTTCTTCTTTCTCTCTATCTGTCTATCTTCTATCTCTGTCTATCTTCTATCTCTTTCTATCTATCTATCTATCTATCGCGTGTGGATCAATCATCAGCTCCTTCTTTTTATTTTATTTTCATTCCATTTGCACGAGTGAAAATTCACGCTACGTTATTTTTTATCGTTATGCACTGGTAAAAGGAAAGGAAAGAGATCGTATATTTTGGCACGTTCGATAGGGTATGACACTCTCTCTCTCTCTCTCTCTCTCTCTCTCTCTCTCTCTCTAAATCTCGTCCACTTATTTTCACGGAGCTTTCTTTCTTCCTTCTCCTATTTTCTTTCCATTTTCCGCTAGTCTCGTTTTTTCTCTTTTCTTTTCCTCGACCGTTTCCTCCTGTCACTCCTCTCCTTTTCTTTCTCTTTTCCGCCGCTTTTTCTTTTTCTTTTCTTTCTCTCTCTTTCCTCCAGTCTTCGTCTTTTTTTCCCTCCTCTCACCCTCTTCGCCTCTCCCTTCCTCTAATTCTCTTAAAATCATGCACTTTTCTCTCTCTTTGTTCACGTCCCATAACCTTTTTTTCTTCTTTTAATTTATATGTTTTTTTTATCTATGCATGTCTGTCTAGCTGTCTGTCTGTCTTGCCTGTCTGTATTTCTGTTTGTAATTAGACCAGGCGCTTTTTTGTATCTTTTTTTTAATTCCTAACCTATTTCTCTTTTTCTTTCTTTTAATTTTCCTTTTTTTCTCTTTCTATCTATCTTGCGGTCTCTTTTCCTTATCTGTTTGTATTATTTTAAGGGACTTTCTCTATTTATTTTTAGTTCAAACCTCTTTTTCTCCTTTTTTTCTCTCAGCTATCTTTTTATCTTTCCAAATCCTAACCTGTCTGTATTTTAGTGTATTTTTCTGTTTATTTGTCTATACGTTTAGCCTGGCTGTCTATCTGTCTGTCTATCAATCTGTATGGCTGTCTATTTGTTTATTCCTGTCTGTATATCACATTTACCTTTCTGTCCTTTGTATTTCATTATGTGTCTCCCTTTCTGTGTTTGCCGGGGTCTCTGTCTGTTTCTCTGTTAATCTTTCTGCATCTCTGTCTATCAATCTGTCTCTGTCTGTCTATCTCTTCTTTCTTCTTTTGTCACTCTCTATTCGTCTACCTTCTTTTTTTCCTTGCTTCCCTGTGTCTCTGTCTGCTTCTCTGTTAGTCTCTCTGCATCTGTGTGTGTGTGTGTGTGTGTGTGTGTGTGTGTGTGTGTGTGTGTGTGTGTAGTAATGCTGTTTCTTTTACTGCTACAACAACAACAACAACTACTTCTACTATAAACATCTTCCCTAACCTAACCTAACGTAGCCTAACCTAACCTAACCTTCTTCTCTGGGCGGGAAGGAGAGTGAGTAAGGTCGGGACAAACTCAACCCTTCCCGGCCTAGTGTCTCACAGGGATCGTTTTCCAGTGGACACACGCCTTACACCAAGACTATATATCTCCCTACCTCCTCTGCTTGCTTATTTTCCTCTCTCTTCTTCTTCCTTCTCCTCCTTGTTCCTCTCTCTCTCCTAGCAATATTTTTCCATACCCACTATTTCCTCTTCCACTTCCTCCTCCTCCTCTCTTCTTCCCTCCTCTCCTCTTTTTTTCCTCTTTCCTCCTCTTCCTCCAGTTCTTCTTTCTCTCCTCCCATTCTTTTCCTTTCCCCAAATCTTCTCTCTTCCTCTCCCAAGACACAGGGACCTCACTATCTCTCTTTCTCTCTTCTCTTCTCTTCTCTTCTCTCTCTCTCTCTCTCTCTCTCTCTCTCTCTCTCTCTCTCTCTCTCTCTCTCTCTCTCTCTCTCTCTCTCTCTCTCTCTCTCTCTCATGCATTCGATACTAATTGAATTAAAGTTGTATGTTTTTTTTTTCTTTCTCTTTCTCTCGATTTTTTATGCTGTTTTTTTATTTCTTTTTCTTCTTTCTCTTATATGTTTGTTTGTTTGTTTGTTTGTTTGTTTTTAAGCGTTATGTTTTTTTTAATATTATTTTATCTTCATTTATATCCTTATCTATTCTTCTATTTTCTTATCAATTTTTTGTATTCATTATCTATCTATTATCTATTCGTATCTATTATTATTATCTTTTATTTCTCTATTCTTACGATTTATCTTATTTATTTTTATTTTACTTATATTTGTTTTTTATTTTTTATTTTATCTTTTATCATTTTCATTTACACGCGTTTTGTTGTTGTTGTTGTTGTTGTTGTTGTCGTCATTGTTTTTCTTCTTTTTTTTTACGTTAAGAGCACAAAGCAATTACCGTATATTCGTAATTACATTCGTCCTAATTAGGGATACCACATAGAAGGCTAATTAACTTTCTCTCTCTCTCTCTCTCTCTCTCTCTCTTAATATTTCCGCCGTCAGTAATTATATTTAGAGAAAAGTCGAACACACACACACACACACACACACACACACACACACACACACTAACGCAATCGACGATGAGCACATGAATTTTTCTCTCCCAAATTCTCCATGACTCCATAATGTGTAGAGGAGGAAGAGGAGGAGGAGGAGGAGGAGGAGGGAGAGGAGAGAATGAATGAGAAAGAGGAGAATGTAAATAGGGAAGGAGAAGGAAGAGAAAGAGAATGAGAAGGAGGAAAAGTAGAATGTAGAAGAAGAAGGAATTTGAGGAGGAAGAGAAAGACTAGTAGGAAGAGGAGCAGAAGGAGGAAGAGGAGGAAGAGGGAAGAAGAGAATATGGAAGGAGGAGTAGGAGGAAGAGAAGAGAAGGAGGATGGAGAAGGATGAGGATAGAGGAATGGGAGAAAGAGGGGGAGGATGGAAAAGAAGAATGGGAGAGAAAAAGAGGATGAAGGTGGATGGAGGAGGAGGAGAAGGAGGAGGAGGAGGAAGGTGGATGGATGGAGGAGGAGGAGGAGGAGGAGGAGGAGGAGGAAAACTGTAAAAAAAAAAAGATGAACAAAATAGCTAAGTTAAGTGTGAGTGAAGAAATTTAATTAAAAAGACCAAAGTTTGTAAAATAGAGAGTCTGAGTTTGTCTAAAAATTATTATATTTATTATTATTATTATTATTATTATTATTATTATTATTATTATTATTATTAGTAGTAGTAGTAGTAGTAGTAGTAGTAGTAGTAGTAGTAGAGAGAGAGAGAGAGAGAGAGAGAGAGAGAGAGAGAGAGAGAGAGAGAGAGAGAGAGAGAGAGTCATCCTAGACAAAAATATAGAACAAAAAAAAAAAACTTACATGGATGCAGTTTTCAGGATAACTAAATAAAAATCAAACCTGTACATTTTTTTTTCTTTCTCTTTTGTAACCGAATAAAAAAAGTTACGCGTGGACAAAGGAAAGGAAAAAGCCAAGTTGAAAAAAATATATATATACCTCAGGCGTCAGATAGGAAAAAATTATATGAAGAGCTAGACCAAAAAAAATGAGGGACGTGAAGAGAAAATTGTTAATGAGTCAGAAAAGGAAAAAAAAAGTGAGGAGGAAGAAAGAAAGAAAATAGAAACAAGACGAGAATGAAAAAAATATAAAGAAACAAAACAAAAACAAAAACATTATGAGACAGAAAAGAAGAAAATGGAGACAACAGAAAATCAATATGCAAAGAAAAGAAGACAATATAAATATGAGAGAAAATGAATGCAAGAAAAAAAGGGAGAGAAAATGAAGACAAGAAAAAAAGGGAGAGAAAATGAATGCAAGAAAAAAAGGGAGAGAAAATGAAGACAAGAAAAAATAAATAAGGAAAGAAAATGAATAGAAGAAAAAAAAGGGAGAGAAAATGAATACAAGAAAAAAAGGGAGAGAAAATGAATACAAGAAAAAAAGGGAGAGAAAATGAATACAAGAAAAAAAGGGAGAGAAAATGAAGACAAGAAAAAAAGGGAGAGAAAATGAAGACAAGAAAAAAGGATAAAATGAAGACAAGAAAAAAAGGGAGAGAAAATTAAGACAAGAAAAAAAGGGAGAGAAAATGAAGACAAGAAAAAAAGGGAGAGAAAATGAAGACAAGAAAAAAAGGGAGAGAAAATGAAGACAAGAAAAAAAGGGAGAGAAAATGAAGACAAGAAAAAAAGGGAGAGAAAATGAAGACAAGAAAAAAGGGAGAGAAAATTAATGCAAGAAAAAAAGGGAGAGAAAATGAAAACAAGAAAAAAAGGGAGAGAAAATGAAGACAAGAAAAAAAGGGAGAGAAAATTAAGACAAGAAAAAAAGGGAGAGAAAATGAAGGCAAGAAAAAAAGGAAGAGAAAAAAAGAATGCAAGAAAAATTATACAAGAGAAAAAAAACAAGAAAAAACATAAAATGACCTATAAAAAAAACGTTACCAATCAGTTCGTAGGTGTAACACAAACTTCAATATATGACACAACACAAACTTCTGTGGATAATGCAACACAGAATCCAATAAAATGGTGTAAGACAAACTTCGATAAATAACACCCACACAATCCTATAGATGGTTCAACACAAGACTCCAGAAAAACTATGCTGCAAAAATTCAATAGAGGATGCAACGCGGATAGGTATGAAGGAATAGGGGAAAGCGAAGGTAGAAAGTGGAAGGAAAGGGAAAGTAGAAAAGGAAGGGGGGAGGGAAAAGAGGAGGTAGAAAGGAATAAGGAAAGGGAAGGTACAGAGGGAGAAGGACAGGGGAAGGAAAGAGAAGGTACGAAGAGAAAGGAAAGGGAAAAGGGAAAAGGGAGAGGAAAAGGGAAAGGTACTTAGAGGAAGGGAAGAGAGAACACAAAAGGGAAAGGAAAAGGGAAAAGGGAAGATACCGAGGGAAAAGGAAACTGAATGGAACGGTACAGAGGGAGAGAGAAAGAAAGGGAGGTCACAGAGGGAAAGAAAAGGGAAAGGAAAGAGAAAGGGAAATTACAAAGGAGAGAAATAAGAGCTAACAGCGTCTCCGATACAGAGTTGAAACCCAATCGTGGAATCCCCTTGAAGACTATCCTTGGGCGAGAGAGAGAGAGAGAGAGAGAGAGAGAGAGGGAGAGGGAGAGGAGAGAAGAGGAAGAAGAGCTTGTACTAAAGGTGAGTATATACCTGTGTAGCAAAGAGAAAAGGATCCCCAATAGTAGAAAGGAATCGAGTCCTCTTTTGAAAACTCTATCGCACCAATACTCTGGAGATTATCCGGAGAGCGAGAGAAAGAAAGAAAGAGAGAGAAAGAGAGACCCGAGGGAGGTTGAATAGAGAACTACTTTATGCGAATTTGAGAGAGAAAAAGAAAATATTGAAAGTAGAAACAAAATTGATAAACGTTTGAATATCTTTTACCACCAATACGCTGATGATTATCCGGAGAGCGAGAGAAAGAAAGAAAGAGAGAGAGAACCGAAGGAGGTTGAATAGATGACTACTTTGTGCGAATTTGAGATAGAAAAAGAAAATATTGAAAGCAGAAAAAAAATAACTAAACGTTTGAAAATTTTATAGTACCATTACCCTGAAAATTACCAAAGAGAGAGAGAAAGGCAGGAGGAGATTAAGTAATAGTTTGGTCCATGTGAAGATAACATAGAGAAAGATAGTAAGGAAAGGAAGTAGAAGGGGTTAGCATAAGTCTTTGAAAACCTAATCGTAGCCATGCCTTTAAGGTTACCCAATGAGGAAGAAGGGAAAAAGAAAGAAAAGAAGGAAGAAATGAAGGAAGGAAAGAAAAGAAAGAAAGAGAAGGAAAGGAAAAAGGAAGGAAGGAAGGAAGGAAAGGAAGGAAGGAGAGGAAAAAAATAGGAAAAAAATAAAAAAACAGAGAGAGAGAGAGAGAGAGAGAGAGAGAGAGAGAGAGAAGACGAAGGTTGATGTCTGGTTTAAACGAAGAATAATATAGAAAGAAAAAAAAAGAAAGTAGAAACGAACCGAATAAGATTTTTAAGAGAGAGAGAGAAAGAAAAGAGAGAGAAGGAAAGGAAGAGGTTGAAAAATAGTTATGCGAAGATAAAGATTGAAAAAAAAAATAAAGGGAAAGTAGAAACAGAAGGAATATGACCTTTGAAAATCTTATCAAAGCAATATGTAAAGGCAATCCAAAGAGAGAGAGAGAGAGAGAGAGAGAGAGAGAGACAGACGAGAGGAAGGTTGAGGACTGGTTTATGGAAGGTGCCAAAGAGATTCAAGAGAGAAGGAGGGAAAGAGGAAGAGGAGGAGGAGGAGGAGGGGGAGGGAGGGAATAGATCAGAGTGACATCCCTGAAAGTTGGCAATGCAGGAGGAGGAGGAAGAGGAGAAGAAGGAAGAAGAGGAGGAGGAGGAGGATTCCGAGATCACGAGTTTGTTGAGTGACGGGATGGGGGAGCGAGGAAGGACCAGGAGCCGAAATATGCAAGCTGTGAACTGGGCTGCAATTTTACCGTCAAAATGTTGGGTCTGCAGGAAATACTTTAATATCTTGTCGGCAGGTGCGAGGGAGGAAGAAGAGAGAGGAAAGGATGAAAGGGAGGTGGAGGGATACAGGGAGAGAGATAGGTAGAGAGGGGAAGGGAAAAGGGAGGGAGAGGAGACAGGAAAGGGAGAGTCTGCAGGCGCGAGGGAGGGAAGGAGGGAAAGAGAGAGAGGTAGAAGAGAGAGAGAAGGATGAAAGGGAGGTGGAGGGAGGTAGAGAGAGGAAGAGGAAAGGAAAGATGAGGAGAGAGAGAGAGAGGAAAGAGCTTCATAGCGTGGTAGGGACGGAGGGAAGGGAGGAAATGATGAGAGAGAAAGTTTGAGAGGAGGAAAGGAGGAAAATGATGGAGAGAAGAAAGGATAAGAGAAGGATAGATGGTAGGAAAGAGCTATAGTGTGGCAGAGAGGAATGGAGAGAGAAGGAAAGGAGGGAAGGATTGAAGGGATTGAAGGTAGGAAAGGGAGGGAGGGCTAGAGGAAGGGAGTGTAGGAGAGAGGGAGAGAAAGGAATGATTGATGTAGGAGAGAGCTTTAGCGGAACAGATGAAGAGAAAGGAAGGAGGGAGGGAAGGGATTGAAGATAGGAAAGGGAGGGAGGGAAAGAGGAAGGGAGTGTAGGAGAGAGGGAGAGAAAGGGAAGGATTGAGTGTGGGAGAGAACTGATTGACTGGAGGGAGTTGAAAGAGGATGGGATGGAAGGGATGGGATGGAAAGGAAGGGTTAGTATTTGTGTGTATGAAAGTAAGATACAGGACGAAAAGGATGTGAGGGAAGAAAGGAGAGAGGATGGAAAAGAGAAAAGAAGGAAGGAAGGGATGGAACCAGGTTTTAAAAATGATATAGATATAGAGATAGATTAATTGATAGATTGATTAATAAACATAGAGAGAGAGAAATAAAGATAAGGGTTGGAACTACAAAAATTAAATGAAAATAAAAAGATATAGAAGGAAGGAGAGAAATCTTAAAGCAAAATGGAACGAGGTTTTAAAAATTATATAGACTACGGAGGAAAAGAGATAGAGAGATAGATAGGTTGACAGATAGATAAATAAGCATAGAGAAAGATAAAGAGAATGGTTGGAACTACAAAAATGAAAAAATAAAATAAAACCAGAAACGTTAAAAGGGAGAAATAAAAGATAGAGAAACACTGAAACATTTGAAACACTTGAAACATTCTATTATACTTGCAATTTCTATATACAGTGTTTGATATAACATAGATAGAGATAGATAGCTTGATAGATAGATTGATAAACATAGAGAAGGATAAAGAAAATAGATGGAACTACAAAAATGAAAAAGAAAGATAAAATAAAACCAGAAACGTTAAAATAATATCGTAAAAGATTAAAAGACGGGATGAAAGAGAAACTATTTAATAACATGAGGAAGAGGAAAATGGGAGACTTAAAATATATAAGGAAAAGGAAGAAGAAGAAGAGGAAGAAAAGAGAGAAGAAAAAGAACAACAGTAAACAACAATAATAAACAAAACAAACATAAATAAACGAAATTAAATGAAACACAAAACAAGAATAAAGAAAGAAAATAAAAAGGAAGATGAAGAAAGAAAAAAGAAAACGGAAAAGAAGAAAAAAAACTCAAAATCAAGGAATAAGACGAAAAAAAAGAAAAAAAATAATGAAAAATGAAGAAAAGAAGAAAAAAAAAAGACAGCAAGCAAAAAAAGAAGAAAAAAAAAGAAGAATCAAGGAATTAGACCAAAAAAAAGAAAATATAATAACACTTTTGCATAATATGAACCAAAGTTTTAGAGAGCTGATGTGTGTGTGTGTGTGTGTGTGTGTGTGTGTGTGTGTGTGTGTGTGTGTGTGTGTGTGTGTGTGTTGGTTAGCGCCCTGCAATGTTCCTATTTTCCTATTTCCTTTCCTTTGGGGTATAAAGAGGCGGGCGAGCGAGCCTTTCATCCCCGCCAATAGACTAAAATGCTTTCTTCTTTTCTTCCTCTGAACTATTTATTTTTATTTTTTGGGATTAATTTTACTCGCTGGATAGAGATAGCTACTGATTGTGTGTCTGTTTGGTGTTATCTCTCTCTCTTTCTCTCTTTTCTCTCTCTCTCTCTCTCTCTCTCTCTCTCTCTCTCTCTCTCTCTCTCTCTCTCTCTCTCTCTCTCTCTCTCTCTCTCTATCTATCTATCTCTATCCACCTTTCCTAAAAGCCTTAAAACATTTTGGAGCGCCTCGTAAACTGGGTATTTCGAAAGAATTCAAAACAGGTAAGCTGGGAAGATTTTGTCCAGGTAGAATTCTCTCTCTCTCTCTCTCTCTCTCTCTCTCTCTCTCTCTGTTTTTTCAATTTTCTCCTCCATTTCGTCCTGTTTCTCTCCCCTCTCTCTCCTTATCTCTCCATCAACACCTCTTTTTCCCTCCTCTTCTCTCCCCCTTTTCCTCCCCTCTTCCCTCTCCCCTCTTCGTAAATCATCCTTCAATATTTCTTCCTCTCCCTTCCATCATCATCTGTTTTCCATTTCTCTCTCTCTCTCTCTCTCTCTCTCTCTCTCTCTCTCTCTCTCTCTCTCTCTCTCTCTCTCTCTCTCGCTCGCTCATTTTCTTTCTTTTTCCTTCATTCTCTTTTTTTTCCTCTTATTTTTTTCATCTCTACCTTTTCTTCCTTTTCCTTCATCTCCTTCCTTCTTTTCTTCTTCTTTTCCTTTTCTTTCCTTCCCTTCCTTCCTTACCTTTCTTCTTTCTTCCTCTTCCTTCTTTTTTATCTCCTTTCTTTCCTTCTTCTCTTCCTCTATCCCTCTTTATTCCTTCTTCCTTTTCCTTCATTTCCCTCTTACCTCTCCTTCTTCCTTTCCTTCCTTCCTTCCTTCCTTCTATCCTTTCCCTTCATCTGTCTTTCAACTTCTT
>NC_066578.1:4240385-4260385 GCF_024679095.1 Eriocheir sinensis | reverse complement strand
GTGTGTGTGTGTGTGTGTGTGTGTACCAGGCTTGTGAGGGGGGAGGGAGGGGAGGGGGAGGGGGGGGAGAGAGGGGTACAGGTAAGATTGCAGGTAATAAGTTATAATTAATCTCCCAAATTTTAAGGTCCGGTTTAAGTAAATCACACCTGATGATAATTACAGAAGAGAGAGAGAGAGAGAGAGAGAGAGAGAGAGAGAGAGAGAGAGAGAGAGAGAGAGAGAGAGAGAGAGGTGATGGGGTGAATAGGGGAAAGGGGAGGGGGGTGTTTGTCTAGATTAAAATGCGGAGGATAAAGGAACGTGTGTGTGTGTGTGTGTGTGTGTGTGTGTGTGTGTGTGTGTGTGTTAAGACGTCTCAGGTTTTTAAAGATGAGAACGAGTACTTAGGAAGAGGAGGAGGAGGAGGAGGAGGAGGAGGGGGAGGGGGGGGGACGGGAAGAAGAGGAGGAGGTTTGGTAACTTTCTTGGTGTTAAGTTACTCTCGTGTGTGTGTGTGTGTGTGTGTGTGTGTGTGTGTGTGTGTGTGTGTGTGTGTTCTCCATAAGTCAATTAACACACAGGATTTTTCAGGTAACTCAGACTTCTCAACATTGTATTCATCGCTACCATATTTATCCCTCTCCTGCCCTCTCTCCTTCCTTCTTTCCTTTCTATCGTTCTTCCTTCCTTCTTTGCTAGATTTCATTCTCTCCTTTCTCTCGTTCTTCCTTCCTTCTTTCCTTTCTTTCTTAATCCATTCACTCATTCTTTCATTCATTTTTTCTCCCTTTTCTTTCTTTCTATCTCCCTTTCTCTAACACTTTCCTCAACCTCATTATCGTCTCCCTCATCTTCTTCGTCATCTTCATCTTCATCGTTTTCTCTTTCCTTGTCATTTTACTCATCTTCCTCCTCCTCCTCCTCTTCTTCCTCCTCCTCATCATCATCATCACTTTTATGGTTATTTTCCTCTTCCTTTTATTTATCTCTTTCTGACCTGTTTCTTATTCCTATTTTTTTTCTTATGACGTGAAAATATTTAGTGATATGATTCTCTCTCTCTCTCTCTCTCTCTCTCTCTCTCTCTCTCTCTCTCTCTCTCTCGTTCTCACTTCTCTCCTCTTCCCATTTTTCTTATTTATTTCTCTCTCAGGATCTCTAACAATTTTTTCATATTTTCTCTAGTTTTCTTTTTCTCTTCTTCCTCTTCCTCTATTTGCATGTTCCTTCTACTCCCTATGTTCCTTATTCCCTCTTCTCTCCTTCTTCCCTTTTTTTCCTCTCATCGTTCTATCGCTTTTCCTCTCCTTCCTTGCTTCCTAATTCCTCCGTCTTCGCTTTTATTATCAACCAAAGATTTTTTTTTCTTATATTCTTTCCGATTTTTATTTTTTCTATAAGTTGAGTTGATTTCTACTGGGTGTCATTTTAATCTTTCTTTGCTTTCTCTGCTTTCTCTCTCTCTCTCTCTCTCTCTCTCTCTCTCTCTCTCTCTCTCTCTCTCTCTCTCTCTCTCTCTTGCTTCCCTCCTTTTTCCCTTTCTTCCTTCCTTCCTTCTTTCCTTCTTTCATTTCTTTCTCTGTCCTTCTTTCTCTGTTTTACTCTCTATCTCTAATTCTATCTTTCTTTATTTCCCTATTATCTCATTCTTTTTTTCTTTCACTTATAATCACGTTCACATATTTTCCATTTTGCACTTCATTCCCTATTATCACTCTACTCCTCCTCCTCTCTTTATCCCTCTCCCCTTCTATGTCCATTTATACCGTCAGCTGATAACCTTCATTCCCTCTCCCTTTTCTCGTCTCCACCTGCGCTTCAGCCCTTCTTCGCCTTCATCAACTTCGTCGTCTTTTCCCATCCTCCCTCTCCCATGCATTCCGCTTCCATATCTCTTAGTAAGGCTTTTATATATATCTTGTCAGGGCACTGGTAGGGTGAGAGAGAGAGAGAGAGAGAGAGAGAGAGAGAGAGAGAGAGAGAGAGAGAGAGAGAGAGAGAGAGAGGACAACGAAAGGAAAGAAAAGAAAGGAAAAGGAAGGAAGGAAGGAGGAAAGAATGAAAGAAGGAAGGAAGGAAGGGAAATAGGAGGGAAGCATATGAGAGAGAGAGAGAGAGAGAGAGAGAGAGAGAGAGAGAGAGAGAGAGAGAGAGAGAGAGAGAGAGAGAGAGAGAGAGAGAGAGAGACCTAGACCCAGACAGACAGAAACACAGAAAGAGAGGGAGAGAGAGAGAGACACGTTCCCAACCCGTCACTCGGCACATTGACCAACCCAGCCTATCAGTGACGTCAGGGAAGGCTTGTGATTGGCGGAGCTCATTAGGCTGTCAGCGCCGGCTCCCTGCAGCGGCGCCTTCGTGATTGGCTGCAAATTAACGCCTGGGTCCCCCCTTTGAGAGAAGCGAAAACGGAGAGAGAAGGAAAAGAAAAGTTTGTAAGTAATTGGGGTGGTTTGTGTTGGGGAGGGGAGGGGGGAAGGTGGGAGGTGGGGGGTGCAGGGAGGGGAGGAAATAGGCGTTGTCTGTGGGGAGGGGTAAAGAGGAGGTTGAAGGAGGGGAGAAAGAAGGGGTTGTTTGGGGTAGTGGGGAGGGGGAGGAGAGGAGTGTGTGGGGTGTAGAGGGCGGGGAGGAAATAGGCGTTGTTTGTGGGGAGGGGGAAATGGGAGGTTGCAAGTGGGAGGAAAGAGGGGAGGGGAGGAAGAAGGGGTTGTGTGGGGGAGGGAAGGAAATAGGCGTTGTCTGTGTGGAGGGGGAAATGGGAGGTTGCCGGGGGGGGGGGGGGAGGAAAGAGGGGAGGGAGGAGGAAGGGGTTGTATTGGGGAGGGGAGGGGAGAGGGGGAGTGTGGGGGGTGGAGAGAGGTGAGGGAATAGGCGTTGTGTGTGGGGAGGAGGAAATGGAAGGTTGCAGGTGGGGAGGGGGGAGGGGAAGAGGGAGGTGGGGTGGAGAGAGGTGAGGAATTAGGCTTTGTGTGTGGGGATAGGGGAAAGGGGAGGTTGCAGAGGGGGAGGAAATGGGGAAGGGGAGGAAGAAGGAATTATATGGGGGAGAGGGGAGGGGAGAAGGAGGGAGGGTGTGGAGGAGAGAGGAGGAAGGGTATGCGGGGAGGGGAGAGAGAGAGAGAGAGAGAGAGAGAGAGAGAGAGAGAGAGAGAGAGAGAGAGAGAGAGAGAGAGAGAGAGAGAGAGAGAGAGAGAGAGAGAGAGAGAGAGAGAGAGAGATTCGTTTGAGTTCCTTTTCTTCTTTACTCTTTTCTTTATTTTTTTCCTCTTTTATTTCTTCCTAATTACTTTTTTTACTCTTTTCATCTTTTCCTTCATTTCTTCCGATTTATTTTCTTTTTTCACTTTCCCTTCTTTTTCTCCTTCTTTTTCCTTTATTTTTCTTATTTCTTTCATTTTTTTACTATATCTTCTCATTTTTTCATTTACTTCTTATTTCATTTTTTTTGTTTATAATCTTTTTCCCTTTTCGTCCATTTTCTTTATTTCTTTCTATTTCCTTTCTTTTTTAATCTTTTCATTCTCTCTTTTCATCATTTTCCTTCATTTCTTCCTATTCCATTTCTTGTTTCACTCTTTCTTTCTTTCCTCTCATCCATTTCCTTCATTTCCTATTTCTTTTCTCTACCTCACCTTCCCTTACCTTTAATAAGCCCTAATTACTAGTTAAATAAATAAAAAAAACAACTCTACAACCTGTCCCAAACCAACACCTTAATTAGCATATACTCAGGTAGCCATGCAGGTAGACAGACCGAGCAAGAACCAGGTAGGAAAAGGACAGGTAGATGGGTAGACAGACGGACAGGTGTGAACGCTAATAGACAGGTAAACAGTATCAGTAAGAGGGGGGACTGTTGAAACATTACCTGTTCCCCTCTCTCCTCCCCCTTCCCCTTCTCACCCGTTTCCCCTTTCCCTGCTTCCTTAGTTCATCCCCATTTTTACCCATTTCTTAGTCCATTTCACCAGCTTTTTCCATTTCCTCCTCTCTCTCATTTTCCTCCCCTCTCTTTCTCCCATTTTCACATCCTATTCCTTCGTTTTCCTTAGTGTAAATCTTTCCCCTTCCTCTTCTCCTTCCCTTTCCTCCTCTTCAGTTCAGTTCTACCTCCTTCCTCCCCTTCCTCTCCCATTTTCCTCCCCTCTCTCTTTCTCCCATTCTCTCATTCTATCCCTTCCTTTTTACTCAGTTTAAATCTTCCCCCTTCCTCTTCTCCTTCCCTTTCCTCCTCCTCAGTTCAGTTCTACCTCTTTCCTCCCCTTTCTCTCCCTCATCCCCTTCCTTCTCCTCTGTCCATTTCTACCTCCTTCCTCCCCTTCCTCTCCCCCATTCCCTTCTTCCTCCCCTGTTCATTTTTTCCCTCTTCTCCTCCTTCCTCAGTTCACTTCACCCCTCTTCCCCTTCCTCAGTTCATTTTAACTCCCTCTTCCCCTTTTCCTCCCCCTATCCTCTCCCCTTCCTCCTCATTCCAGTTCACACCTTTCTCTCCCTTCCTCTCTCCCATCCCTTCTCTTTCCCCAGTTCATCCCCTCTCCTTTTCCAGACCCCCTCTTCTCCACCGTCTTCCTCAGTCCAGTTCACTCCCCTCTCCCCCTTCTTTAGACCACTTCACCCCTTTCCCCCCCCTCCATCCTCTGCTCTCTCCTCTCCTCCTCCTTTACCTCTCTCTGCCTCGTCACGACTGCCTCCTAATATGTAGATACCGTCTAACGCCTCGCCTCTAAAATGAGCTCCTTGCTATGCTGCCCTTCGCTCTTTGATGCCTGGAAGGGCCTGATCATCGCTTTTAACAACATACCTATATAAAAAGGAAACCGTATAAGTTGAGTTTTCTCCCTATTTAGACTCGACTTCTGATTAAAACTGCAAATCATTCATGGTGCAAAAGCCTTGTCAAACCATCACTAGGCTCATGAAACTACCCATGGAAATACTAACACAAGCCCTAGGAAAGCCTTATCATATGTGTGTGTGTGTGAGCCTCGAAGCGTTTAAGAATATGGGCCAAGTCTTGAACTGGCTTCGACGTGTAATACAGTTCAATGACCCTCCTTATGGGGTAACTTAGCTAGGTCATCGCCTCCACTTCACCTGACGAAGAAGAGGAGTGTTCGAGAGAAGTGTTGGGTGAGGTGAGTCTTTTAAGAGAGGAAGAGGAAGAGGGAGAAAATGGAGAAGAGTCTTTTGGGAGAGGAAAAAGGAGAGAAAAAGGAAGGGAGTCTTTGAGATAGGAAAAGGAGAGAAAAGGGAGGGAAGTCTTTGGAAATAGGAAACAGGAGAAAAAGGAGAGGAGTTTTTGGAGAGAGTAAAAAGGAGAGAAAAATGAGAAAAAGGAGAAGAGGGTTTTGGGAGAGGAAATGGAGAGAAAAAAGGGGGGAAAAGACAGAAGAGTTTTGGAAGACGAAAAAGAGGAAGATGATTGGAAAAAGAGAAGAGAAAGTAAGGAAAATTTTTAGAGTTCCCGGAAGAGAAATAGAACATGATAGATGGATAACAGGGAAGAAGAGAGAGAGAGAGAGAGAGAGAGAGAGAGAGAGAGAGAGAGAGAGAGAGAGAGAGAGAGAGAGAGAAAAAAAGGAAGGAAAAACTAAGAGAGAGAGAGAGAGAGAGAGAGAGAGAGAGAGGAGAGGGGAGACGTCTCAAGGGCGTGTAAGGTGCGCCCCCCCTTCCCCCCCGCCCCCCCTTCGTCAGGTGAACCCAGGTGTGTATATTGATTCACCTTGGTTTCGCGAAATTGCCGGAAAGTAAAGTGACTCTCTCTCTCTCTCTCTCTCTCTCTCTCTCTCTCTCCCTTGATTGATTTTCCCCCACACTAAGTTGTTGGGGACAATTTAATAAGTCTTCCTAAAAGCTTTCAAAAACCCTTCAAATGTAATTAATGGAGCGGTTGATATTCCTCGCCTCGTGACCTCCTTTACGCGGCACTCCAGGAGGCGGGTGAGAGGAGGAAATGCGTCTTCTTCAGTGGGTATGTGTTTCTAGAGATTCACTTTCTTTTAACTAATTAACTAACTCGATATCTAACTAAGGCTTTCTTCTGTACCAGGCTATTCTTCTTCTTCAGTGGGTATGTGTTTCTAGAGATTCACTTTCTTTTAACTAATTAACTAACTCGATATCTTACTAAGGCTTTCTTCTGTACCAGGTGATTCTTCTTCTTCAGTGGGTATGTGTTTCTAGAGGTCCACTTTCCTTAACTAATTATCTAACTCAAAATCTAACTAAGGCTTTCTTCTGTACCAGGCGAATCTTCTTCTTCAGTGGGTATGTGTTTCTAGAGGTTCACTTTCCTTAACTAATTATCTAACTCAAAATCTAACTAAGGCTTTCTTCTGTACCAGGCGATTCTTCTTCTTTAATGAGTATGTGTTTCTAGAGGGTCACTTTCTTTAACTAATCAACTAACTCGATATCTAACTAAGGCTTTCTTCTGTACCAGGCGAATCTTCTTCTTCAGTGGGTATGTGTTTCTAGAGGCTCACTTTCCTTAACTAATCAACTAACTCGATATCTAACTAAGGCTTTCTTCTGTGGCACGTGATAAGTTAAAAGGCGAGTCTTCTTCAGTGGGTATGTGTTTCTAGAGGTTTACTTTCTTTAATTAACAAACTCAATATCTAACTAAGAAATGGCTACTCTTCTTCAATGGGTATGTGGTTTTAGATGTTTACTTTTCCGCTTCTATGTTTGTCTTTGGTCTTTCGTCTGGGCCCCATGTTGCTTACGACCTCGACTACCACCACCGCATATCTAAACACATTTCCCGCACCACCCAACACACCTACGAAACTCCCATTACACTCTTGCACAAAATTAGCTTCCACAAACACACAGCGAGAATTGCGGTACCCCGAGATAACTCTGAACTCTCCAGCTTATGAAAACAACTTTGGAGACATTTCACGTGAGCAGAACATAAGCATTGCCAACACACTGCAACGAGAGGCGATTGGGAATAAACCTAATTATGAGAGATGAGTTACTTTTATGGGGAGGCGGTGGTTGAGTGGTCAGCGTGCGGGTGCGATGTCCCGGAGAGCCCGTGTTCGTATCCCGCCCGCCGCTACAGCAAGACAATTTTCAGTCATCGCCGAGTGGCCTAAAGGGACTATTTCACTGGGCAAATTTCTGGGACACCGCACCCGCACGCTAACTACTCAACCACCGCCTCCCTATAAAAGTAACTCATTTTCCATAATTAGGTTTATTCACAGGCAATGCTTATGTTCTGCTCACGTGAAATGTCTCCAAAGTTGTTTTCATAAGTTGTAGAGTCTTTCATAAATTATTTCATGCTAAAAACTATGCCGGTGCCGCGAAATACCTGCGCAGCACAAACGGTCGCTACAGTGTAATAGTAGTGAATCTTTTTTTATATGAGCGTAATTAAGACTCTCGTTCATGTGACAAAGAGCTCATTAAGCTTAACGTGTTGACCTCGCCTCGCTTTTATGTTTTGAGAAGGTGGAAACTCATATTGTGACACACAGAGGACGCAGTCAAGGGCGGCAAACATAAAAAAAAAGGAATAAAAAGAATTACTGGCAGAGAACTTCATAAACTATTCTGAGATCAGTGTGTATCGCTTCCCTTCCTTTTCTCTCGCTGCGTCAGAATTACCCATAGAACACTGATATCGACATCCCTCTGAGGTGAAAAGAACAAGAAACAGATAAAAATAAGCCTCCAGGGGTTGATGTGACCTGGACTGGTATATGAGGGCGTGGAAACATCGTATTATATATTGTCTATGATTTTTTTTTACAGCAAAGGAGACAGCACAAGGGCACAATAAAAGGAAACAATAAAAAAAAGCCCGCTACTCACTACTGTGTATTTTATCAACAATGTTAAGTTATGTATGCTTGCTTTATTAACTTTGCTACGTTATATATTGCTACGTTATGTGTGGCCACCTTATACGTATATGTTCATGTATTAACCTCGCTAACGCTACGGAAACACACACAAATGCTCATGTGATTACTAGCTTTCCGTGCATAATTTCCAAAGCTGCGAACATAGAAAGTTGTCTAAGTTATGTATGCCTACTCTATTAACCTTGCTACGTTATGTATTTCTACGTTATGTGTGTCTACGTATTAATGGTCCCTCTAAGCGAGAAAAATCAGAAAAAATCACCCCTCACACAAACCATTTCATAATATATATCAAAGCATTTGTGATCAGTTTATGTAGCATCTATTTTGGGGGGTTTATATCATGGCACAAATTTGGCCCGTCGCTGCTACACGGTAAACCCACAAATTTGGCCCGTCGCTGCTACACGGTAAAGCCACAAATATTGCCCGTCGCTGCTACACGGTAAAGCCACAAATTTGGCCCGTCGCTGCTACACGGTAAAGCCACAAATTTGGCCCGTCGCTGCTACACGGTAAAGCCACAAATTTGGCCCGTCGCTGCTACACGGTAAAGCCACAAATTTGGCCCGTCGCTGCTACCTGGTTAACCTCGCTAACACTACGAAACACACTCAAACGCATACATGATTTCTACCTTTCCGTGCATAATTTTCAAAACCGCGAACACACAAAAAAAGTCATCGGCTGCAAGTGCTTCCAACAATAAAACTCTGCCGTTGCGTGACTGTGCGTGGTTGAGGCGTCTCTTTCAGGATGAGAGAGAACTGAGTTGGGTTAATCCTTCCACGACTTTAGACTGACACATAAGTTTCACAAAGTCCTCGCCATGCAGTGTAGGAGGCGCCTCACACGTCTGTTTAGCTTATTGGGGGTCACGGTGCTTGATTTCCCCGTCTGTCCCTCTGGTGGTACACTCTTGCAAGATATAGAGAGGTTAACCCCTTGGATGCTAATTTCCTACAAGAAGACATCACCAAGCTACAGGAGTGGAACAAAAAGTGGCTGCTACAATTCAGTGAAGAAAAATGTGGTCTTGCATCTTGGAAGGGAAAATCCAGCATATCAATACCACATGGGAAACACTCCACTACCCACCACAGAGGCAGAGAAAGACCTGGGAGCATATGTTACCAGGCTACCAGTGAAGGCGAAATCCGTGCCAATCGCAGCGGACGGTTAGTCAGGTAGTTTTAGCACCTCAAACCCGCGTCGAATAAGTGTCGTCAGCGAGTCCTCCACCTCCTGTAGGTTTTATTGCAGAGGGTAGAGAGAGCAGCATCGGTATAGTATAGGTACAGTATAGCTGGGTAACTACCTCTTGCAGACCCCTTACGTTCATATGTTCTTGTGTTCTTATGTAAGTGCAGAGAGAATAGGTATAGTTTAGGTGGGCAGTTAAGTAGAAGTCCAGAGGGTAGAGAGAGCAGTTTTGGGCAGGTAAGTAGATTAAGGTTCGTATTTTAAAACATTTCGTCTCCCAAGTTCACATATTTGACAAGGCTTTCGTATAAGTTTAGGGCATTTCCAGAGGTAGTTTAATGGCCCTGGTGGTAGTTTGACCCTTCATCTGTACCGTGAACTTAAGAAAACACTCAATAGAACCCGACTGACCCCCTCTTTGACCTTTAGAAATAGTTGATGTGAGAAGCGAAAGTGTCTAGGTGTTGTCAGCAAGGGGAAAGGAGGGGAAGGAAAACGTCTATATATCACTACATTAAAATAAGTTCAGAGGGTAGGGAGACCAGTTTTGGGCAGGTAAGTATATTGAGTGACGTCACCAACTATCAGAAGAGGGAGGAGGAGAAAGGAAACGTCTATCACTACATTAAAATAAGTTCAGAGGGTAGGGAGACCAGTTTTGGGCAGGTAAGTAGATTGAGTGACGTCACCAACTATCAGAAGAGGGAGGAGGAGAAAGGAAACGTCTATCACTACATTAAAATAAGTTCAGAGGGAAGGGAGACCAGTTTTGGGCAGGTAAGTAGATTGAGTGACGTCACCAACTATCAGAGGAGGGAGGAGGAGAAAGGAAACGTAGATCATTGCATTAAGAGAAGTGCACCAAGAACTTGAAAAAGCACTCTTGAGAACCTGCCTAATCTTCTTTATATCTGCCCTTGGGGAATTATTAGTTTGAGTGCCTAAGGCGTCTAAAAATGTCAACCTTACACACATTTGATAAGGCTTTCGTAGAGGTTGTGTTACTGTTTCCAAGGGTAGTTTTGTGAGCCTGGGGATAGTTTAACAAGGCTTCTATACCACGAACGTTAAAAACACTCATGAAAAACCAACTTATCTCCCTTGTGGCCATTGAAAACACTTATCATGAAATCCGAAAGCGTCCAAAAACTTACACACACACATATTTGATAAGGCTTTCGTTGAGGTTGTGTTACTGTTTCCATGGGTATTTTTATGAGCCTCAGGAGAGCTTAACAAGGCTTCTATACCACGAACGTTAAAAACATTCATGAAAACCCAACTAATTTCCAAAACACTTATCATGAGAGCAGAAAGCGTCCAAAAACTTACTCACACACATTTGATAAGGCTTTCGTTGAGGTTGTGTTAATGTTTCCATGGATAGTTTTATGAGCCTGGAGATAGTTTAACAAGTCTTCCTCACCACGAACGTTAAAAACACTCATGAAAACCCAACTAATCTCCCTTGTGGCCATTGAAAACACTTATCATGAGAGCAGAAAGCGTCTTAGAATGCCAAACTTACACACACATTTGATAAGGCTTTCGTAGAGGTTGTGTTACTGTTTCCAAGAGTAGTTTTATGAGCCTGGCGATAGTTTAACAAGGCTTCTACACCACGAACGTTAAAAGCACTCATGAAAACCCAACTAATTTCCAAAACATTTATCATGAGAGCAGAAAGCGTCTTAGAATGCCAAACTTACACACACACACACATTTGATAAGGCTTTCGTTGAGGTTGTGTTACTGTTTCCATGGGTAGTTTTATGAGCCTAGGGATAGTTTAACAAGGCTTCTATACCACAAACGTTAAAAACACTCATACGTAAGCAACAGAAGCGCCGAAGTCTTCCTCAAGCTATATTTAGCATTAGTTAGACCTCATCTTGATTATGCGGTTCAGTTCTGGTCACCTTACTATAGAATGGATATCAAAATGTTAGAATCGGTGCAGAGGAGGATGACTAAGATGATTCAGGGGTTGAGAAACTTGCCATACGAGGAAAGACTCAAACAGTTAAACTTGCATTCTCTAGAAAGGCGAAGATTGCGTGGAGACATGATCGAGGTTTATAAATGGATGAAGGGCTTTAATAAGGGAGATATTCATAAGATTCTGTTGGTAAGAGAACCGGGTAGGACACGAAGTAATGGGTTTAAACTGGATAAACTCAGATTCAACAGGGACATAGGCAAAAATTGGTTTACTAACAGGGTGGTGGATGAGTGGAATAGGCTGAGCAGTCATGTGGTGAGTGCCAATACAATTGTCACATTCAAAAATAGACTAGATAAATTCATGGACAGCGATATTAGGTGGGGTTAGATACACGGGAGCTTAGGTTCAAAGGAGCTGCCTTGTACAGACCTACCGGCCTCTTGCAGACTCCTACGTTCTTATGTTCTTATGTTCTAAAACCCGACTAATCTCCTTTATGGCCTTTGAAAACACTTATTATGAGAGCAGAAAGCGTCCAAAATTACGGGCAAAAGACTATGCAATATTTGATAACAAGGAAATCGGGATATATGACGGAAAAGTGCAAAAAATAGGAAAACTGAACTTCGGATATGAGTCGTGAATGCTGAACGCGTCATGGAACAAGGGCATAACAGACACACAAGTTAGCTTCGAGCAGAGACCGTGAGAGGGATATGTTAGGAAGAACTTCAGTTGTACCAAGGAGAGGAAAATTGAACCTCGGATATATGAGTCGTGAGTGCTGAACGCGTCACAGAGCAAGGGCGTAACAGGCACACAAGCTCGGTTCCAGCAGAGACCCGGAGAGAGATATGTTAGGAAGAACTTCAATTATATCAAGGAGAGGAAAATTGAACCTCGGATATATGAGTCGTGAGTGCTGAACGCGTCACAGAGCAAGGGCGTAACAGGCACACAAGTTAGCTTCGAGCGGGGACCGTGAGAGGCAGGAAAGGATAACCTCGCTCCGGCACATTAAAGGGAAAAAGCGGCTGAACGAGGCAGCGCAGCTCGGCGTAACCTCGTCAGCAGCGGCAAGCAGGTTAGGGTGGAGAGGCGCGCTTACGAGTTTGAGCTGAAATGGTGAATGAAGGAAACAAAGGGAGATGAAAGGATGGAAATGAGAGGAGAGAGAGAGGAGAGGAGGATGAAGAGGTGGAAATCAAAGAGAAAAGAGGAAAGAAAAGAGAAGAAAGACATGACTAAGATAAAAGGTCTGGAAAAGAATAAAAGAGACAGACGAAGATAGAAGGGTAGAGAGGAGAGAAAACGGAGACAAGAGGAATTAGAAGGATAAGAAGGAGAGACATAGGAAAGGAGACGAAGCGAAAAGGTTGGAGAAGGAAGAAAAAAGAGAGGAAAGAGAGAGAAAAGAGAGAAAACGAAGATGAAAAGGTAGAAAAGAGAGAGAGGAGAAAAGAATGGGGAAAAGGAAGAAAGGAAAGGATAATAGAAAGGTGGAAAAGAGAAAGGAAAAAGAGAAGACGAGAAGAGGATGAAAGTGAAGAAAAGAGAAAGAAAAGAGAAAATAAAAAAAGAAAGAAAGAAAGAAAGGGATTGAGGGAAGGGGAAAAATAAGAGAGAGAAATTAGAAAAAAAAATATTACCAAAAATAAAATGATTCACAGGAAGAAGAAAAAGAAAAAAAATGAAGAAAAAATGAAAACAGAGGAAAAGAAGCGAATCGAATGCAGGGTGAAAGAGTTGGAACCTTTGAAGAGTGGAATTGACTGCTTATGTGTGTGTGTGTGTGTGTGTGTGTGTGTGTGTGTGTGTGTGTGTGTTTGTTTAAATCAGCTGCCTTGAACGAAAGAAGGAAAAAAAAGGAAAAAACAGAAACAGCCGCTTAAAACCTCGACGGAAACCCAACTCCTAAAAGAAAGGATAATTAGGTAAAGAAAGATAGACAGACAGACAGACAGACAGATACACACACACACACACACACACACACACACACACACACACACACACAGATCATTATTAATATTTAAGAGAGCAAATCTTCATTACGTTATATATATAATTTTTTTCTAATGAAGAGCAAAATTGTATAGGAGTTTAAAGGAGGACAAAGGAGGAGGACAAGAAAATACATAGAAAAAGGAAATGAAGAAAAAAAACTACACAAGCTGATTCACATGAAAAAGAAGAAAAAGAAAAGGAGAAGAAAGGGATAAAGAAATAAACAAAATAAGAAAAAAAGATAAATAAACAAATTCACACGAAGAAAAAACGAGAAATAGGAAATGAAATCGAATTGGAAATAGAGAATAAAAGAAAAATAAGGGAAAGGAAAACAAGGAAAGGAAGATCAAGAAATAGGAAAAGAAGATGAAGATAAAGAGGAAGAAGAAAGAGAATAAGCAAAGGGACGATAAACGAGAAGGGAAATAAGGGAAACAGAGAGGCGCTACACGACTCCTCCACACCTTAAAGACTCCTCCACTTTACCTCCATTATTCTCTCCCTTCTCTCTCCCCTTTCCTCCCCTTCTCTCCTTTCCTCCCTCTCCTCTCTTCCTCCCATTACCTCTCACGGCTTCGTCTCCTCCACTCAGTAATGGCATTCCCAGAGGCCCATTTTGAGAGAGAGAGAGAGAGAGAGAGAGAGAGAGAGAGAGAGAGAGAGAGAGAGAGAGAGAGAGAGAGAGAGAGAGAGAGAGAGAGAGAGAGAGAATAATAATAATAATAATAATAGTAATTTTATTTCACTGAGGCAAATACAAAAAAAAAGAAAAAAAAAAGAAAAAAAAGAAAAGTGCAGAGATGTAAAACCCATAAAAAACAACAAACAAACAAACAAACAAACAAAAACAAACAAACAAAGCCTCAAATTAGGTCACATTCCAAAAATACAACTTCAGCGGGATCAGAACAAAATCACAAGAGGGTTGAGTCACAGAGCCTCGCTGAGTCGATCCTATATTGGCGGAGGCGGCGGCGGCTGGGGTGCGTGAGTTTGTTTGTTCAACACTCCAGGACTTGACAGCTGATGAGGCGAGCTTCTCAAATCATCAACGACGTCATTAGGGAAGAATTCAGTGATCTGTTTATGTCCGTTAACGCCTGATTTGGTAAACATTGTAATAGTCGGAAATTATATTCTGATTATCTTTTCATTCATCTTCATCTTCAGTTTCATCTTTTCTAATTATTTTTCTTTTTTTCTATCCTTTTCATCCTTTCTTTTTCTTTTTTCTTTTCATTTTTTTTCTATCCTTTTCCTCTTGTACTTATTTTCCTTTCGTCATATTAGTCATCAATGATATTCTAATTCTCTCTCTCTTTTTCTATCCATCTACAGTTTCTACGCTCTAATTTTCACCTTTTCTCTTTCTTTTTCTTTTCTACTTTTTCGATATCCTTTTCTTCTTCTACTTCCTTTTCTTTTTTGTATTCTCTGTTTTCTGATTCTCTTTCTTCTTATTCCTCTTCACCAGCATTTTCATTTTCTTATTTCCTTTTCTTTTCTACTTATTCCGATATTCTTTTCTTTTTCCTCTACCTCCTTTTCTTTTTTGTAGATTTTTTTTTGTATTTTCTCACTTCTCTTTTATTTTTACTCTTCACTTAATCCCTTTCTTCTCCTTCTCCTTATTCTACTTCTTTTTTTTTTTTTTTCTTATTGTGAATCACTGCTGTTGTGTTTTTTTGTATTTTTTCAGTTCTCTTTTATTTTTCCTGTTTCCTCAATCTCTTTCCTCTTCTCCCTATTCTACTTCTTCTTTTTCTTCTCTTTCTTTTTTATATCCTTCTTTTACTCCTTTTTTCTCTTTTATTTTCCTCTTTACTTAATCCCTTTCTTCTTCTACTCCTTATCTTCCTCGTTTTCTTCTTTTTCTTTCCTCTTGATCCCGCTAATCGCTTCTCCCACAAAAGAGGAAAGTAAAGAGTTACCAAACACACATTCGCTTCCATACTCCAAAAAATCACTTCCCTTGTTTAATTTTAGTGCAGTTTACGAAAGGTTCAGTCCGGGGAAGGGAAAATCAACCTAATGGCGCGTCGCAGGGTCTACTCTCGGCGTAATCATCGTCGAGGTAAATATCCCGTCGATTGAGCAAAACATTTAATTAGTTTAGTCACAACATCGCGCTCGGCTCAATGAGTTTCCGGTCAGACGGCGCAGCGAGACCAAGGCTTGTGAATTCCTTTTGCTGTTTATTTATTTATTTTGTTTTTGTTTTGCTGTACGTAACGTTTTCAAAGGTATAATTAATCGTTTTTGTTTTATCCATTCACAATCCTTTGCCCTCCTTCCACGACTTCGTCTCCTCCGCTCAGTAATGTCATTCCCAGAGAGAGAGAGAGAGAGAGAGAGAGAGAGAGAGAGAGAGATTTACATAGACTTACATAGAAAATCAGACCACACAGACCCCATGGTCCAGACTTGGTGGTCTGTCCTTAAACCTAAGTGATTTTACATTAATCAGAAGACTCCAAAACGTTGCATTTCTACTCTAGTTGATATTAAGTTGAAGGAAGTGACGGTCGAGCTTATTTTTGAAGGAGTCAATCGTGTTACACTGGACCACTGATGGTGGAAGCTTATTCCATTCTCGCACTACAACGTTGGTGAAGAAAAATTTGGTGCAATCTGAATTTACTTGTCTACATCTGAGTTTTACGCCATTGTTCCTCGTGCGCAGACTGTCATCGATCATAAACAATGTTGATCTGTCTACATTCGTGAAACCATTAAGTATTTTAAAACATTCGATCAATTTTCCTCGGAGGCGACGTTTCTCAAGAGAGAACATGTTAAGGATAGAAAGCCTTTCTTCGTAGGATTTGTTGCGCAAGGAAGGGATCATTTTCGTTGCCCGACGCTGAACACCTTCTAATTTAGCAATATCCTTTGCATGGTGGGGGGACCAAAACTGTACCGAATATTCCAAGTGGGGTCTGACTAAACTGTTGTAGAGAGGGAGTATTACATCTTTATTCTTGAATACAAAGTTTCTTTTAATGAAGCCCAACATTCTGTTCGCTTTATTTGCTGCATCGATGCATTGCTGTGAGAATTTGAGGTTTGACGCGATTTTGACCCCCAAGTCTTTGACGCATTGAACGCTTTTGAGTTTAACGCCGCGCATTTCGTATTCGAACTTCTTATTCCTCGTTCCAACTTGAAGGACCTGGCACTTGTCTACGTTAAAGGGCATCTCCCATCTATCCGACCAAGCTGAAATTTTGTGCAAATCCTCTTGGAGGCTTTGCCTGTCTTCGTCAGTGAGAACCGAGTTACCAATCTTTGTGTCGTCTGCAAATTTACTAATGCGGTTATTGAGTCCAACATCCACGTCGTTGATGTAAATAATGAAGAGCACTGGGCCAAGGACCGAGCCCTGAGGGACGCCACTAGTGACAGGCGCCCACTCTGAGTTAAATCCGTCAATCACTACTCTTTGTTGTCTGTTGCTCAACCAATTCGCGATCCATTGGTTTACTTGACCGTCAATACCTATTTGCTTTAATTTGTAAAGTAATTTATGATGCGGGACTTTATCAAACGCTTTCTGGAAATCAAGATAGACTACGTCCAGTGATTTGGTTACGTCATAAACAGTGAAGAGGTCGTTATAAAAGGTTAAT
The DNA here is from genome assembly GCF_024679095.1 of Eriocheir sinensis. NCBI lineage: Eukaryota > Metazoa > Arthropoda > Malacostraca > Decapoda > Varunidae > Eriocheir > Eriocheir sinensis. Next base: position 4,243,733 of record NC_066578.1, on the reverse strand, counting down.
AGGTTTGATAGGCAGGATCTTTTGTTTCGGAAGCCATGTTGTGAGTCCCCAATCAATGAGTGGCTTTCAAGGTAACTCACAATTTTGTCTCTAATTATGCCCTCAAGTAGCTTACCTACAACCGAAGTTAGACTAATGGGCCTGTAATTACCTGGTACTTTTTGTCTCCTTTCTTGAAAATCGGTGTCACGTTAGCCTTTTTCCAATCTGAAGGGACGATGCCTTGTCGCAAGGACATATTGAATACGGTTGTGAGGGAGGAGAGTATTTCGCTCTTCGTTTCTTTCAGCAGAGTTGGATATACTTTGTCAGGTCCAGGACTTTTATTTGTTTTAAGTGAATGGAGAGCTTTAAGGACTTCATCGGTTGTTATTTCAAAATTAGGCAATGCATGCTCGAGATTTACAATAGTACTGGTGTTGGTGGTAGCGAGAGGAAGACTGTTAGTATTAAACACCGAGGAAAAGTAATTGTTTAAGAGGTTTGCAATGTGTTGGCTGTCAGTCACTAGTGCACCGTCGCTGTTTGTTAAAGGTCCAATACCACTTTTGATCGCCTTTCTGTTGTTTATGTAACTGAAGAAAGATTTCGGGTTATTTTTACAGTTGGCTGCAATATTTTCTTCATATCTACGCTTTGCCTGACCTACTAGTCTTTTTTACTCGTCGCCTGGCATCATTATAGAGTCTAATGTTCTCGGGCGTGCTTTGTTCTTTCTTTAACCTGTAAAACAATTTTCTCTCATTGACTGATTGTTTAATTTCGCTATTAAACCACGGTGGGCTTTTATTAGTGTTAATTCGCTTCTCGCACAAGGGGACGAATGTGTTCTGCTGAGTGAGTAAGTGATTTTTAAAACAGCCAGGCTTCCTCTACGTTGCCGTCATCTGATAGTTGTATTTCTGTTAGTTTTTGTCGGATTTCTACGAAGTTAGCTCTTTTGAAATTGGGCACCTTTACTTTATTTTCAGTCACTGATGATTGAGCTTTAATGTCGACGCGCACTAATCTATGATCGCAAGAACCGAGGTGTTCTCCTACCGTGACACTACTGACAAGGTTATCTTGGGTCGTTATAACAAGGTCGAGTATATTATTTTGTCGAGTTGGCTCAGAAACCATTTGGCTTAGATAATTTTCTTCTAGAAATTCGATCATTCTATGTGACTCGCCTTCTGTACCTGACAGTGTCGCCCAGTCGATATGGGGGAGGTTAAAGTCTCCTAATATCAGTGAGTCGCTGTTATTAAGTGACTGCCTTAAGACGCTGTACATTTCAAGGTCGTCATCGAGTGATTGCCCGGGAGGTCTGTAGGTGACAGATATATTTAAATTGACTTTTGCAATGTTTACTCGCACGCACAAATGTTCAACGTTACTGTTTCCCGGTGTTTTGTCGGTGGGTTGCAAATAGCTTTTGACATAAAGGGCGACGAGAGATTTCGACAACGTTTCAAATCTATCTTTCTTCCAGTTTTCTTTCCCATTCAACTTGCAGAAAAAGAAAGAAAAAGATGAAAAGGCAGAAAAATATAAGAAACGGAGAGAAAAAAGAAGAAAAAAAGAGCAAAGAAAGAAAAAATGGCAAAGGAAGAAAAATAAAGAAAAGTAGATGAGAGAGAGAGAGAGAGAGAGAGAGAGAGAGAGAGAGAGAAAGAAAAAGAAATATAGTGGGAAAGGTCAGGTTCCTAGTCGCCTCCTCCTCCTCCTCCTCCTCCTCCTCCTCCTCCTCCTCCTCCTCCTCCCTCGTATCTCCATTAGTTTAATAGAGAGTAATAACCCCATTCGCTCCCTTTTATCTGACACTCTTCTCTTTATTTCCCTTTATTTTTCTTTTACTTTCTCACATTTAGTTTTATTATAGGTATGTGTGTGTGTGTGTGTGTATGTGTGTGTGTGTGTGTGTGTGTGTGTGTGTGTGTGTGATATGGTGATACACACCCCATACATAGATCATTTTCATTATCTATATATTTATTTCCTTCTCTTTCTTTTTCTCTCTCTTTCTCTTTTTCTTTCTCTGTCCTTCTCTTCCCCGTCTCTTCTCCTTGATCTTTCTCTTCTCTTTCTATCTCTATTTCTCTTCTCTTCCTCTTTTTCTTCTTTCTTTTCTCTCTTTTCTTTCTCTATATTTCCCTTCTTTCTTTTCCTCTCTTTCTCAATCCCTTTCTCATCTCTTCCCTTCTCTCTCTCTCTCTCTCTCTCTCTCTCTCTCTCTCTCTCTCTCTCTCTCTCTCTCTCTCTCTCTCTCTCTCTCTCTCTCTCTCTCTCTCTCTCTCTCTCTCTCTCTCTCTCTCTCTCTCTTTCCCTTCTCTTCTCTTCCCTTCTCTCTCTCTTTCCCTTTTTCTTACTCTTTCTGTTTTTCTTGGTCTTTTTTTCTTTCCTTCTCTCTTCCTCTTTCCTTTTCTTCTCTTTATCCTCTATTTCTCTTCTCTTTCCCTTCTTCCCTAATAAAACCTTAACTCACTTCTAACAGCCTCCTCTTCTCATAACCTCCTTCCTCTCTTTTTCCTCTTCCTCTCCTTCATGCAAACTCGTATATAATCCTCTCTTTTTCGTGTTCCTTATATCTCCTCTCTTAGCCCACTCCACGCCCACTCCAAAGGCTTTTTCTCATGCCTTGACCCACTCACCCACTACCCTCTCAACCCCACTCACTGTATGTCTGTCTGTCTATCTGTTTGTCTGTCATTCCCCGGTCTTCCGTGTATATAACCTTCCCCTTCCTCTCCTCTCTATAAAGCCCTGTCCTGTTCTATCTATCTATCTGTCTTTTTCATACGGTAAGGGAAATAGCTCAAGGGCAATTAACGAAGAGGAAAACAAAAAAAATAATACGAAAATGAGAACTGGAAAAACGGAAAAAGACCGCTGTTTGTCTGTCTGTCTGTGTCTGTCTGTCTGTCTGTATGTCTTGTGATTACGGTAAAGGAAACAGCTCAAAGGTATAATTAACGAAGACAAAACAAAAACCGGTCCACTGAAAACAATAAAAATAACGTAATAAACAAAAGAAAAGCCCTCTGTCTGTATGTCTCTATGTATGTATGTCTCCAGCTAAGGTTCGCGTATGTCTAAAAACGGCCTTGCAGCTTCTCAAATTCCGGGGCATCAAGGGAACGAGGGAGTGGCTTGAAGTACTTAAGGGGGGCGTCCGATGCTGAGGCCGAGTGTCCATTAGTCGGGGGAATATCGGCTCCTCCTCCTCCTCCTCCTCCTCCTCATAGTCTCCGGGTTACTCCAGCTCAGTTTCTGCTCGCGGGTGTGGGAGCCTAACTGGTCTATCAGCGCGCGGAATACAGGCGGTTAGGAGGGGAAAAAACCGGTGTGCCTCTGTCTTCGGAAGGG
>NC_066578.1:4212885-4232885 GCF_024679095.1 Eriocheir sinensis | reverse complement strand
CCCTACTTCACCCCCTTTCTTTCCCCTCTTCACTCAAACCCACGACCCCCTTTCCTCCATCCTCAGCCCCTCTCTTTCCCGTCTTCACTCAAATCCACGACCCCCTTTCCTCCATCCTTATCCCCTTTCTTTCCCCTCTTCTCTCAACCCCTCTGACCCCCTTCTCCTTGTCCCCTTCTCAGCTCTTCCTTGCGCCGTGGAAATGGCAGACAAGAGGAGAGGAAAGAGCCTTCGTGTCGTGTTGATGAGAGACTTCGTTGTTGTGAGGCGGTGTTGACGCACTTGTAGTGGTTGTTGTTGATGGTGGTGGTAGTGATGGTGGTGGTAGTTATGGGAGGGAAGGAAGACGAGGAGAGTAGGAGGAAGAGATGACTAAGAAGAGGAGGAGGAGGAGGAGGAGGTAAAAGAGAAGAGGAATGATTAGAACGAGGAGGAGAATGATAGAGGAAAAATTACAAAGAGTAAAGAGAGGAAGAGAAAGACAAGGAGAGTTGGAGGAAGAGGAAGAGGAGGAGGAGAAAACAGAAGCATAAAAGAGGAAAAGAAACACGAGAAAGAAAGCAAAAGAAAGAGGAAAAGAGGAAAGAAAGGAAAAGAAAGGTGATAGAAGGGAAAGCAGAGATTGGAGAAAAATGATAAAGAGGAAGAATGGGAGGAGAAGGAGAACATAAAGAAAAGGAGAAAGAGAAACAAAAGAAGGAGAAAAGATAGGAGAAGGACGAAAGGAAGAGAGATAAAGAGACTGAGAGATAACCAAAACAGACAGCCCTTGAACTCTCTCTCTCTCTCTCTCTCTCTCTCTCTCTCTCTCTCTCTCTCTCTCTCTCTCTCTCTCTCTCTCTCTCTCTCTCTCTCTCTCTCTCTCTCTCTCTCTCTCTCTCTCTCTCTCTCTCTCTCTCTCTCTCTCTCACAAGTAAAAGAACAAGACGAAAAAGAAAGAAAGAAAACGAACACAGACAAGCTTTAAATTCTCTCTCTCTCTCTCTCTCTCTCTCTCTCTCTCTCTCTCTCTCTCTCTCTCTCTCTCTCTCTCTCTCTCACACACACACACACACATAAAAATAAAAAAAACAGCAGACATCACATCCATGGAGGCAACAGCAGTGAAAGTTAGAAGGGGAGGTAAGACGCATGAGACCCAGGATGCAGAGGGCGAGAGAGGTCCCACGTCAAGAGAGTTTCAGAATGCACATCAGGCCGGGGCGTCATGAGTGGTCCTAAGTCGTGGGAAGCGTGACAGAGGTGGTGTATCATGCGAGAGGCGGCCAGAGTTTAGGAGGCTTAAGATGGCGCTATGTTGGGTGGAGTGGTTGACTTACACACCCACATTTGTTTTGACTGGTGTAAGTGGTGTTGGTGGTGTTGGTTATGCGGGGAAAGGAAGAGTAGGAGGAATAGGAGGGCTAGGAATAGGAATAGGAGGAGTAGATGATAAAGGAGAAGAGGAAGAAATACGAGTAATTTGGAGTAGAGCATTGTCTGTTGAGGGAGTGACTGGCTTCCACGCACGTTTGTTTTGGTAAGGCTTTCGTTGAGGTGGTTGCTGTGGGGGTTTCCGTGGGTAGTTGTATGACCCCAGTGGTAGTTTTGTGACCCTATAGATACTTTTGCTAAGGCTTTCGTTGAGGTGGTTGTGTTGCTGTGTGTGTTTCTGTGGGTAGTTATATGACCCCAGTGGTAGTTTTGTGACCCTATAGATACTTTTGGTAAGGCTTTCGTTGGGGTGGTTGTTGTTGTGGGTGTTTCCGTGGGTAGTTGTGTGACCCCAGTGGTAGTTTTGTGACCCTATAGATACTTTTGGTAAGGCTTTCGTTGGGGTGGTTGTTGTTGTGGGTGTTTCCGTGGGTAGTTGTGTGACCCCAGTGGTAGTTGTATGACCCTATAGATACTTTTGGTAAGGCTTTCGTTGGGGTGGTTGTTGCTGTGGGTGTTTCCGTGGGTAGTTGTATGAGCCAGTGGTAGTTTTATAAGCCTATAGATAGATTTGGTAAGGCTTTCGTTGGGGTTGTTGTGAGTGGGTTGTGGGTAGTTTTATGTGTCTTGAGATAGTTCTATGATCTTAGTGATTGTGTTATGAGTCTAGGGATAGTTTTATGAGTCTAGGGATAGTTTTATGAGTCTAGATATAGTGTTATGAGCCTAGGGATAGTTTTATGAGTCTAGGGATAGTTTTGTGAGTCTAGGGATAGTTTTATGAGTCTAGGGATAGTTTTGTGAGTCTAGAGATAGTTTTATGAGCCTAGAGATAGTTTTATGAGCCTAGGGATAGTTTTGTGAGTCTAGGGATAGTTTTGTGAGTCTAGAGATAGTTTTATGAGCCTAGAGATAGTTTTATGAGCCTAGAGATAGTTTTATGAGCCTAGAGATAGTTTTATGAGTCTAGGGATAGTTTTGTGAGTCTAGGGATAGTTTTGTGAGTCTAGAGATAGTTTTATGAGCCTAGAGATAGTTTTATGAGCCTAGAGGTAGTTTTATGAGCCTAGAGGTAGTTTTATGAGCCTAGAGATAGTTTTATGAGCCTAGAGGTAGTTTTATGAGCCTAGAGATAGTTTTATGAGCCTAGAGGTAGTTTTATGAGCCTAGAGATAGTTTTATGAGCCTAGAGATAGTTTTATGAGCCAAGAGAGAGTTTTATGAGCCTAGGTATAGTATTATGAGCCTAGAGGTAGTTTTATGAGCCTAGAGATAGTTTTATGAGCCTAGAGGTAGTTTTATGAGCCTAGAGATAGTTTTATGAGCCTAGAGGTAGTTTTATGAGCCTAGAGATAGTTTTATGAGCCTAGAGGTAGTTTTATGAGCCTAGAGATAGTTTTATGAGCCTAGAGGTAGTTTTATGAGCCTAGAGATAGTTTTATGAGCCTAGAGATAGTTTTATGAGCCTAGAGAGAGTTTTATGAGCCTAGGTATAGTATTATGAGCCTTTCTCTCTCTCTCTCTCTCTCTCTCTCTCTCTCTCTCTCTCTCTCTCTCTCTCTCTCTCTCTCTCTCTCTCTCTCTCTCTCTCTCTCTCTCTCTCTCTCTCGCTGGAAGGGGAAATATCACACCGCTCTCAAGGTTTTCAAAAGTCGTTTTCTGGCAATTGTTTTGACTGGACCTGTCAAGGGGTGAACAGCGCTGCAGATGTTTGATTTTTACCAATTTCACCCAAACTCTGAAACGGCCCCCCCCCCCCCCCCCTCTCCACGCTGCTGTGAGGGAGGGAGACCAAGCTGGCATGACTAACCTAACCTGACTTGATTTTTTTCCCTTCGTTTCCTTTCATTTTTCTAGTTTTCCTTCTTCCTAACCTCACCTAACCTGATTAACCTGAATTTGCATAACCTAACCTTACCTAACCTAACCTTACCTAACTTACCTAACCTAACTTACCTAACCTAACTAACCTAACCTTACCTAACCTAACTTACCTAACCTAACTAACCTAACCTTACCTAACCTAACTTACCTAACCTAACTAACCTAACCTAACCTAATTAACCTAACTTACCTAACCTAACTAACCTAACCTTACCTAACCTAACTTACCTAACCTAACTAACCTAACTTATCTAACATAACTAACCTAACCTAACCTAACCTAACTAACCTAACCTTACCTAACCTAACTAACCTAACCTTACTTAACCTAACTTACCTAACCTAAATAACCTAACCTTACCTAGCCCAACTAACCTAACCTTACCTTACCTAACTTACCTAACTTACCTAACTAACCCTAACTAACCACCTTAGTAACTTAACCATACCAACCTAGCTAACCTAACCAAACTAATTTAACGTAACTAACCTAACCTAACTAACCTAACCTAACCTAACTAACCTAATCCTCCCTAACCTAACCTAACTAAACTAACGATGTCTAAATCTTCGAGAGAGAGAAAGAGAGAGAGAGAGACAAACCCACCACTGAGCAGCACAGACAGACACAGACGCGGAAAGAATGAAGGCTGTGCTGTCGTCTGTGTCTGTTTGTCTGTATATGTGTTTGCCTTCGTTTGTATGCAGCGAAGTCAGTATCCTCAGACACTCCCGCCTCTCTCTCTCTCTCTCTCTCTCTCTCTCTCTCTCTCTCTCTCTCTCTCTCTCTCTCTCTCTCTCTCTCTCTCTCTCTCTCTCGCTGTCGTCTTATCTCGTTCCCTTTGTATATTTTTCTTTGTTTCCCCTCGCACGCCTTTCGCTCCCTTCCCTTTCCTTCCCTTCCTCTTTCGTTCCCCTTCCTCCCCTTCCTTTCCTCCCTTCCCTTACACGACTCGCTTCCCTCCCCTTCCTTTCCCTCTTTTCCTCTCTTCTTCCCCTTCCCTCCTTTTATCTTCCTTTCCTCCCCCTCCCTTCTTCTTCCCCTTCCTTCTCTTCCCCTCTTTTCCTTCTCGTTCGCCTTCCCCCTCTTTCCCTCATCATCCCTCCCTTTCCTTTCCTTACCCTCTTTAACTTCTTTCCTCTTCCTCATCTTCTCCCCTTCCCTTACCCTTCCTATTTGCCTCCCCTTCCCTTTTCCCTTCCTATTTCCCTTCAATGTCGAGTCCAGGCATTGATGGGAAAAAGACCCGCACAAGTTTTCCCATCACCGGCCTCCCTCAATTCATTATACGGGAGAGTCTTCGGAGATTGTACTTTTCCTTACTTTTCCTCACTTTTATTTACCTGTTCTTACTTTTCCTTACTTTTTCTTACTTTTTCTTACTTTTCTTTACTTTTCCTTACTTATCCTTGCTTTTTCTTACTTTTTTCTTACTTTTCTTTACTTTTTCTTACGTTTTCTTACTTCTCTTTACTTTTTCTTACTTTTTTCCTACTTTTCTTTACTTTTTCTTACTTTTCTTTACTTTTTCTTACTTTTCTTTACTTTTCCATAATTTTCTTTACTTTTTCTTACTTTTCCTTACTTTTTTCCATTTTTTCCTTCCTCTACTTTTTCCTTCTTCCTTTCCCTTGCATTGTCATCCCATCCAATTTCCTTTCTTCTTCTATTCCTTTCTCTAATTTTCCCTTTTCTTCATTTTCCTTCGTTTTCATTGTTCGCTCTATTTCCTCTCTACCTGATGATGATGATGATGATGATAATAATAATAATAATAATAATAATAATAATAATAATAATAATAATAATAATAATAATAATAATAATAATAATAATAATAATCCCGTCATGCAATATAAACTTTAGAAACACATATGATTGTTGTTGTTGTTGTTGTTGTTCTTCTTCTTCTTCTTCTTCTTCTACGTCTTCTCTCTTCCTTTTTTTCTTTTTCCTCTTCTTCTTCTTCTTCTTCTTCTTCTTCTTCACCTAATAATGAGAATATATTTTTTTTTCTTTTTAATGTTGTTGTTGTTGTTATTGTTGTTGTTCTTGTCCTTGTTGTTCTTCACCTGATACCTTTTTTTCTCTTTCTCTCTCTCTCTCCAGGTAAGATTGACTGACCCCAATTCTCCGTGAACTCTGACCCGGCGAGGACCATGTTTGGGGGCTTGTCGCGGCGAGGTCAGAGGTCAGATTTGCATAGGTCAGGTCAGGTCAGGTATGTTTGGCGACACGGCGGGAGAGAGAGAGAGAGAGAGAGAGAGAAAAGACAAGACATGGAAGGGTGAGGGAAGGAAAGAACTTAATATTTTCGTGTCTGTCTCTCTCTCTCTCTCTCTCTCTCTCTCTCTCTCTCTCTCTCTCTCTCTCTCTCTCTCTCTCTCTCTCTCTCTCTCTCTTATGTAATGTAATTTTGCCCTTTTCTCGTGTTTCGGTATTTTATTCGTTTTTTCTCGTTTCTCGTAGTTTTTTCTCGTTTTTCTATTTGTTTTTTCTAGTTTTCTCGTTTTTTTCTCGTATTATTTTCTTTTTTCCGTTTTCTCGTTTATTGTTCGTTTTTTCTCTTCTGTTTTTTTCTCGTTTTTTCGTTGTTTTTTTTTCGCTTTTTCCTTTCAGTATTTCTCTCTCTAGCACACAACCAAAACGCTATCTTGAAATCACAAACACCAAACTCCATCATTTTCTATCATCATTATTACCACCATCATCATTAGTATCATCATTTATCATCATTACGAATATCGAAGCTCATTTACTCCTGCCATTAAATACATATAAACATTCTTAAAATCAATCCATTCGAACATGTCTCCCAAGGTGTAAGTATCGCTTCAGGCTGGCACGTCCCCTCCTGAACCTCCTCTGTCAAACCCACTCACATCCTTGCTTAGAGAAGAAGAGGGCGTTATATATAGAAGGTTAAGAGTGAAGGAAAGCGAGTATATGGAACAGGATGAAGGTGGGAGGAGTTCACTACCTTGCTTTGAGAGGAAGGATAGGGCGTTATAAATTGAAGCTTAAGAGTGAAGCAAAGCGAGTATATGGAGCAGAATGGAGGTAGGAGTTTATTCAGCCAAGGTTGTTAAATTTTAGTTGTCTCCAAGCTTACTTAGTTTTGTTAGTAGTTTAGCGGAGAAGTTCAGTTAGTAAGGTAGAGTTTAGTTAGCCAAAGTTAATAGTTAGTTTAGTTTCTGTTAGTTTAGTTAGTGAATTAGATAGTGTTTTAGCCGAGAAGTTTAGTTAGTAAGGTAGAGTTTTGTTAGCCAAAGTTTATAGTTAGTTTAGTTAGTGAATTAGAAAGTGTTTTATTCGAGAAGTTTAGTTAGGCATTTAGAGTTTTGTTAGCCAAGAGGGACACGAAACAGGAATATGACAGGAATAATGGAATAAAGAAGAGAAAGGGACGAAAGAGGAAGAAAAAAGGGAAGAGCTCTTGTGTGTGAGTATCAAGGAAATAATGAATGGAAGTGAAGGAAAATAAGAGAAAAAGATAAAAACAACGAAATAAAACAGAAATTACAGAGAAAAATGGGAAAAAATCGAATAAAAACGAGAAATAAAGAGAAATAGGTCAAAAATACATTACCGAACAGAGAGAGAGAGAGAGAGAGAGAGAGAGAGAGAGAGAGAGAGAGAGGACAAGACGTGACAAGACAAGAGAGAGAAAGCAAATAAGGTTTATCTACGGGATTCTGGGAGAGAGATAAAGTGTGTGTGTGTGTGTGTGTGTGTGTGTGTGTGTGTGTGTGTGTGTGTGTGTGTGTGTGTGTGTGTGTGTGAGGTGATGTGATAGACAGAGACAGAAAATGAGTCTCTCTCTCTCTCTCTCTCTCTCTCTCTCTCTCTCTCTCTCTCTCTCTCTCTCTCTTAACTTCTTCAGAAAACTTTATCTCGGCTGAAACCACGATTTTACGCTCCATTGACGACGACACACAAAAGCATTTAATTTCTCTCTCTCTCTCTCTCTCTCTCTCTCTCTCTCTCTCTCTCTCTCTCTCTCTCTCTCTCTCTCTGTGATGTAATGTAATTTTGACCTTTTTCTCGTTTTTTTTTCGGTATTTTATTATTTTTTTCTCGTTTTTCTTCGTTTTTTCTCGTTTTTTATTTATTTATTTATTTTTTCTATTTTTCTCGTTTTTTCTCGTTTTTTTATTTGCTATTTCTTATTTTTTTCTATTTTTCTCGTTTTTTTCTCGTTTTACGTCGTTTTTTCTCATTTTTTCTAGTTTTATCGTTTTTTCTCGTTTTTATTTGTTTTTTTCTTATTTTTTCCTAGTTTTCTCGTTTTTTCGTATTTTCTGTTTTTATCTTTTTTTTCTTTTTTCCTTTTTCTGGGTTTTTTCTCGTTTTTTCCTGTTGTTTTTCGTTTTTTTCTCGTTTTTTCCTTACAATTTTTTTCTCATTTCTCTTCGTTCCTCGTTTTTCTTCTTGTTTTTTTCTCTTTTTTCATCGGGTTTTTTTTTTCATCTTCCAAAGTCATTCCACACACCATTATCTTTTCAACGCTTTCACTCACCTTCCGTTCCCTGTCCCTCCTCCTCCTCCTCCTCCTCCTCCTCCTCCTCTTCTTCCCCTCCATTTGCTCCTCCGAAGACGTCTTGATATGAAGCCCATTTCAGGACTTTTACAGAATCAGAACTCGATGAAATGGGGAGTGTTTTCTGTCTCACTGGCGCTGGAGGAGGAGGAGGAGGAGGAGGAGGGGGAGGAGGAGGGGCCGTGGGAAAAAGAGGAAGGAAGGGCAAAGGGAGAGAAGACGGAGAAGAGGCAAAAAAAGAACTTAAAAGCGGAGGAAGAAAAAATTATTGAGTTGACAAGGAGATATGGCGGGAGTGACAGCAGGCTTGGGAGGGAAGGAAGGAAGGGAAGGAATGGAGGAAGGGAGGAAGGGAGGGGAGTGAGAGGTAAGGGAAAGGAAGGGAAGGGGAAAGGGGAAGAGGAGAGGAACTGGAAGGGAAGAGAAGGGTAGCAGGCTTGGAAGGGAAGGGAGGTGTAGGCAGAGGATGGAAGGAAAAGAGAGGACGGGAAAGGAGGGAAAGGTAAGAGAGGGGAAGCGGAGAGGAACTGGAAGGGAAGAGAGAGGAAAGAAGAGGGGAAGGAAGGGGAAAGAAAGAAAAGAGAGGAAGGGAATGGAATGGAGGGGAGAGGAAGGAAAGGAAGATAAGGGGAATGAAAGGAAGGCGTGGGGAAAGGGAGGGAAGGAGGAGGTAAGGGAGGAAAAGAAGAGGGGAGAGCAAGGGACAGAAAAAGAAGGGGAAATTAGTCATTAGTAAATAGTAGTAGTATTATAATGACATTGATAACGATGATGAGTTTGATAATAATAATAATAATAATAATTGAAAGAATGATAGTAAAAATAGTAAGGGTAGTAATACGTTAAGGACTTTGATGATGATAATAATAATAATAATAATAATAATAATAATAATAATAATAATAATAATAATAATAATAATAATAATAATAATAATAATAAACACAGTAATACATTGTCTGACATTAGGCACCATTTCAATATATATCGGCTGTGTTATTTACTGTTATGCGCATAGCAATATATTTTACTTCTTCCATTCTCTCTCTCTCTCTCTCCTCTCTCTCTCTCTCTCTCTCTCTCTCTCTCTCTCTCTCTCTCTCTCTCTCTCTCTCTCTCTCTCTCTCTCTCTCTCTCTCCACAACATTTATATACGCACACAAAACACTCCTCCTCGTGTGTGTGTGTGTGTGTGTGTGTGTGTGTGTGTGTGTGTGTGTGTGTGTGTGTGTGTGTGTTTGCCTCTTGTCTGTCCCTCTGTTTGTTTGTTTGTTTATTTGTTTGTCTTGTCAGTCTCTCTCTCTCTCTCTCTCTCTCTCTCTCTCTCTCTCTCTCTCTCTCTCTCTCTCTCTCTCTCTCTCTCTCTCGTATCCTCTATGTTATTTTGTTTTTCACCGAGTGGCTGTTGCTGTTTTTGTCGTTGTTGTTGTTGTTGTTGTTGTTGTTGTTGTTGTTGTTGTTGCTGTTGTTGTTGTTCTCGTCTCTCCACAATCATTACTACCGCCATTATTTCTTTCTTCGTTACTGCATCAAGTCACGCTAACCTGGCTTACGTAACGTCCACACACACACACACACACACACACACACACACACACACACATAAACAAACAAACAAACAAGCTCACTAACTCATTTTCACATACACAAAATCAACCTCATATTCCCAATCTTCTTCGTAGGTTAAACTGAATTCACATTTATTTTTATCAACATTTATTTCTCGTTTTCTTCCAATTTCAAGGTAAAACTCATACAAATTTCCTTCCCTGTTATGCTTCACTCCTGTCCCGACTGCGTGTGTGTTTTTTTTTGTTTTTTTTATCTATACTGGTATGTGGCACCAACTCTTAAACAGGGCCGGGTTTTTTTTTTTTTTTTTAACGTGTTCACCTATAGCACCGGTAGGCTTTCTTCAGGGGCCTGGTGGTCGGCCCAAGCCCTTCATGGCGCAGGTAATTGTTTACAGTGGCGCCATTTATGCTTGGCTCATGCTGCCCCCCGGGATCTCATTCCTGATTCACTTGGACGGTTTCTTCTAGAGTCCGGGTTGATGGGTGGTGTTCAGGACAGCATGTGGGTAGTCTTAGGCCACTCGGCGGTGACTGAAAAATCCCAGGTGGTAGCGTGGGGATTCGAACGCGCGTCGTCCATCACGCGGTGAATGCAGGGCCCGCACGCTAACCACTCAGCCACCGCCTACATTATGCTAGGTCAAGTTAGGCTGGGTATGGTTGGGTTAGGTTAGGTTATGTATGGTTCTGTTTGGGTAGGTTCGGCTTGCTTAGGCTAGGTATGGTTCGGACAGGTTAGGTTAGGTTAGGTATGGTTCGGACAGGTTAGGTTAGACTAGGTATGGTTCGGAAAGGTTAGGTTAGGTTAGGTATGGTTCGGACAGGTTAGGTTAGGTTAGGTATGGTTCGGACAGGTTAGGTTAGGTTAGGTATGGTTCGGACAGGTTAGGTTAGGTTAGGTATGGTTCGGACAGGTTAGGTTAGGTTAGGTATGGTTCGGTTCGGTTTGGGTAGGTATGATTCTGCTAGGTTAAGACAAGTTCGGTTCGATTAGGTTATGTATGGTTCCGTTAGGGTAGGTTAGGTTAGGTTTAAGTTGGGTGTAGTTGTAATCATGTTGGATGGTTTTGAGTGAATCACAATGAGAGTATTTCCAGGAACACTCCATGATTAATTTCGAAGTCACAGTCACGCGTCTCCACTTAACCCCTTCAGTGAGGATTTCCTACAAGAAGACATCACCAAGCTACAGGAATGGAACAAAAAGTGGCTGCTACAATTCAAGGAAGAAAAATGTAAAGTCATGCACATTGGTAGGGAATATAAAGCATACCAAAACCACATGGAAAACACTCCACTATCCACCACAAAGACAGAAAAAGACCTGGGACTATATGTTACCAGGCTACCAATGAAAGTCGAATCCGTACCAATCGCAGCAGACGAGTTAGGGACCACAAACACACCCGTAGAGAGACTGGGAATATGCGTCACGTCTCCTCGTCCACTAAATATGTCGCGGGTCTCGGCATGGCGTCCAGGGTCCTGCGTCATGCTGAGCCCTGTGTTTGCCTTCTGTTTGTCGTCTTTAACGCTCCATTAAGGCCATAAGTGCGTGGTATTTTAACCCCACAACATGCTAAGTCACTCTCTCCCTCCCCTTCCTCGTCCCTGTTGTTCTACTGCCTCACACCTCTCTTTTCTTTAGTCTTTTCCTTGCCCATTCTGTTTTCCCTTTCTTTACTTTCCCTCGTCCGTGTCTTCCTAATGTCTATCACCTCCTTTCTCTCTCTTTTCCTGCTCATTATGGCTTTCTCTTTTCCTCTTCCTTTCCATTTTTTTCCTCCTCTGTTTCCTCCTATCTCCATTTCCCTTCTTCTTTCCTCTAATCTTTCCTCTTTCCCAGTCCCTTCTCTCTCTCTCTCTCTCTCTCTCTCTCTCTCTCTCTCTCTCTCTCTCTCTCTCTCTCTCTCTCTCTCTCTCTCTCTCTCTCTCTCTCTCTCTCTCTCTCTCTCTCTCTTCATTCCTCCCTTTCCCCTTCTCTCTCTCTACCCCATTCCTTCCTCTCTATTTCCTCTCACCTCCCATTCTCTAAGTCTTTTTCTGCCTTTTCTCTCTCTTTCTCCTTTCCTTTCTCAGTTCGTCCCTTCTTCCCTTTCCTAATCCTGTCTTTCTATTGCTTCCCACTTTCTTTCTCCGAGTTTTCTTGTCTATTATGTCTTTCTATCTCCCTTCCTTTCCCTGTTCCTTCCTTCCTCCCTTTCTCTATCCCTTCCCTTCCTTCCCTTTCCACCATTCGGGTCTCGTAATATATGGCTCTTCCCTTTTCTGGTTCTCTTTTTCCTGCCTGTTCTGTTTTCCTCTTCTCCTTTTCTCTTGTATTATTTATGTTTTTCATTTTGATTTCCTTTTCTTTTCATCCATTTCTGTTTTCTTCTTTTCCCTTTTCAATCATTCCGTTTTTTCCTTTCTCTTTATTTTTTCCCCTTTCATTCGCTGTTTTCCTTGTTTTTTTTTTCTTTTCCCATTAATTTTTTTTCCTTTTTTTCGTTTTCTCGTCTATCCATTCAGTTTTCCTTTCTTTTTCTTCTTTCATTCATTCTTTTTTCCTTTATTTTCGTTTTCCCCTTTCCATCCATTGTTTTCCTTGATTTTTTCTTCTTCCATTCATTCTTTTTCCTTTCTTCTCGTTTTCCCTTCCATCCATTCCCTTTTCCTTTCTCCCTTCTTTTCCTCTTCCATTCCTTCCTCCTCTGCCCCTTCTATTTCCTTCTTTTATCCTTCCTCATTTTCCCTTCTCGTTTACTTTAATCTTTTCCCTTTTCCTGCTCCTCCCTCCCTTTAAGAGCTATTTTTCATAATCTTTTGTCATCAACCTCAGAACTGCACGCACGCATACCCACCCACCCACACACACACACACACACACACACACAGACACTCTTTGTAGTGGTAGTAGTAGTAGTAGTAGTCGTTGTTGTTGTTGTTGTCGTTGTAGCTGTTCTAGTAATGTCGGTAGTGGTCAATAAAGTGAGGTAATGGTGGTGGTGGTGGTGGTGGTGGTGGTGGAGGAGGTGGTGAAGTTTATGGGAATATAATAAAGTAGACGAGAGATGGTGGTGGTGGTGGTAGTGGTGGTGGTGGTGGTGGTGATGTTGTTGTTGTTTTTGGTAGTGATGGTGGTGGTTGTAGTGATGTTGTTGTTGTTTTTGGTTGTTGTTTTTTTACAGTAGAGGAAGCAACTGAAATGAAAACCAAAAAAAGACCTCTAAAAATGGTGGAAGAAATATTGTTGTTGGTGTTGTTGTTGGTAGTGGTGGTGGTGGAAACGTTGTTGTTGTTGTTGTATGGCGGTAGAAATGTTGTTGTTGTTGTTGTTGTTGTTGGTAGTGGTGGTGGTGGAAATGTTGTTGTTGTTGTTGTATGGTGGTAGAAATGTTGTTGTTGTTGTTGGTGTTGGTAGTGGTGGTGGTGGAAACGTTGTTGTTGTTGTTGTATGGTGGTAGAAATGTTGTTGTTGTTGTTGTTGGTAGTGGTGGTGGTGGAAAGGTTGTTGTTGTTGTTGTTGTATGGTGGTAGAAATGTTGTTGTTGTTGTTGTTGTTAGTGGTGGTGGTGGTGATCGTGGTGGTGGTGGTGGTGGTGGCGATATGATAACACGTACCCGAGACGCCCAAAAGACAGGTGAGATGACACGTACCCAAGACCCCCAAAAGACAGGTGAGATAATTACTAACAACAGGTGGACAAAAGGACGCTCGACCGCACCTCATTTACCTGCGGGCCTTAATTAACAGCGCCACACCTGTCCTCTTGTAACCGGTAGGCAGGTAATTATGCTTTATTTTACACTTTTAAGATATTTTTTTCTTTAACGCTCTAACTTACTCTTTCTTTTAACGCATTTTCGTCCTGCACTTTGTCTTCTAACGGTTTCTATGTAATGTGTTTTTCATCTCTTTTATTTTTTTTTCCTTTATATTTTTTTTCGTTTCTCGCATCCACCACTACTACTACTACTACTACTACTACTACTACTACTACTACTACTACTACTACTTCTACTACTACTACTACCATCACCACTACCACCACCACCACCATCATCAACAACAACAACAACAACACTACAACCAACGCCACTACCACCACCACCACTACGAACACTACTACAACTACTACTACTACTACTACTACTACTACTACTACTACTACTACTACTACTACTACTACTACCATCACCACTACCACCACCACCACCATCATCAACAACAACAACAACAACACTACAACCACCACCACCACCATCACCACCACTACCAACACTACTACTACTACTACTACTACTACTACCACCACCACCGCCACCATCACCTCACTACCACTTTTGCTCGTAATGGATTCACTTTAATTTTCGTGTTATGTTCATTTTTCTGTTGTAAGTTAGTTTTGTTCGTTATATTCTCTTTTTTTTTTTTTTGGAGTGTTACACCATCACAACAACTACGTTAACATATATATTCCTCAACTTTCTATTTCAATTTCACTTTTTCGTTCCTCTTTCTCTTTTTTTTCATCCTTTTATTTCTATCAATATCTCATCCTCATTCGCGCGTGTCAGTCACTCCGAACTTAATGAGAATGTCAATTTAATATTTTTTTCTGTCAGTCGTTCCGAAATTGACCTCTCTTTCAGCCACCCCTTTTAATTCTTTTTTTTTAAGGAGCAGCGAGTAGCGGGCTTTTTTTTGGTATTGTTTCCTTTTTTTGTGTGCCCTTGAGCTGTCTCCTTTGTTATAAAAAAATATTATACACCGATTAAATCTATCTCATTATTATCGTTGTTAGTATTGTTCGTATTTCCAAAGCATAGTGTAAAAGTTCTATTGTTTTTTTCCTATAAGAATAATCAACATCCACTATTATGATATCTCTTTGTCCTCTTATTCTCTTCTTTATGCAGCTTCACATTTTATTTTCACTCGCTTTCCAATTCTTTTTATCTTTATTTTCTGAACGTCATAAGTTTTGTTTCCCAGTCTCCTCGTGCCGCCTGCATAATATATATTTTTTTGAAGTGCAAATGATCTCTCTCTCTCTCTCTCTCTCTCTCTCTCTCTCTCTCTCTCTCTCTCTCTCTCTCTCTCTCTCTCTCTCTCTCTCTCTCACTCTTACATTTCTCCTTCCTTCCTTCTTTTTCCTTCCTTCCTTCCTTCTTTCCTTCCTTTTTCATTCCTCTCTCTCTCTCTCTCTCTCTCTCTCTCTCTCTCTCTCTCTCTCTCTCTCTCTCTCTCTCTCTCTCTCTCTCTCTCTCTCTCTCTCTCTCTCTGTTTGTCTGTCTGTCCGTCTGTCTTTCTCTTCCTTTGTGTCTGTCTGTGGTGTCTATCAATTTACCCGTCTGTCTGTCTCTCTCACTCTTAATTTCTTTGTCTCTATGTCTATTTGCTTGCCTGCCTGTCTGTCTCTCTATCTGTCTGTCTGTCTGTCTGTCTGTCTGTCTGTCTGATCGTCCCCCGTGCCTGATTCAATTGTTCAGTCATTCCAGCTGTCAGTCCTATTCAATCACCTTATTATCCTCTCTCTCTCTCTCTCTCTCTCTCTCTCTCTCTCTCTCTCTCTCTCTCTCTCTCTCTCTCTCTCTCTCTCTCTCTCTCACACACACAGACACACACACACACACATTTCATACCTTATTTTCCTTCTAAACTACTATTTTTTTTTCTCTTACTTTCTCTTTCTCTAATCTTATTCTTTATTTTTTTTCCTTCCCTCCTGTTGGAAATCGTAGCTCCATCTCTTCTTTTCTTTTTGTTAGGAAATATCCTTCTTTTTCCTTCTTTTCCTGATATGATTTTGTGTTCTGTTGTATTGACGTAAGTGTTCATCTCCCTTTCCCGGTGTGACTGTGACGTTAGGATCAAGTAGTCTCCTTTTCCCTTTTCTAGTCCATATCTTTGTGTATTTTCTTTCTTCCCTTTGATAAATGTTTGTGTGCCGTTGTTTTGGCGTAGTAGTGGTCATCTCCCTTTCCTTGTGACGTCAAGATCAAGTAACTTCTCATTTTCCTTTGTTAGTTGTATTTTTGTGTTCTGTTAGTTTAGCGTAAAAGTGTACATCTCCCTTTCCTTGTGACATCAGGATCAAGTAGCCGCGTCTCTTTCCTTTTTCCCCTTTTCTAGTCCATTTCTTGTTCATTTTCTCCTCGCTACTTTGTGTTCCGTTGGTCGGGCGTAACAGTGTTCATCTCCCTTTCCCTGTGACGTCAGGATCAAGTAGCTGCTTCTCTTTCCTTTTTTCCCTTTTCTAGTCCATTTCTTGTTCATTTTCTCCTCGCTTTTTGTGTTCCGTTGGTCGGGCGTAACAGTGTTCATCTCCCTTTCCCTGTGACGTCAGGATCAAGTGCCAGGCTCATCAGACACTCTCAATACGTGGATCGTCGCTGTTGAATATTTGATTGCTGTTTACTTCGCTATCTCGTCGCATTTCGCTCTTGCTTCGTTTAACGTCTTTCATTTATGCACATTCGTTGTATTATTCTTCGTAGTAATGGAGAGATTCATTTGGCCCTATTGTTTTGTTTCATGTTCGTTTTCTTTCTTTTTTTCTTTTTCATTTTTTGGTTATTGTTTTTTTTTCATGTGGTTTTCTTCCGCCTTTTTTCTTCTTCCTTTTTTTTGTTTTGTTTTCTTTTTCTGCTTTTTTTCTTCCTTTTTTTCTTCATCTTTTTCTTCTTTTCTTAATTTTTTTCTTCATCTTTTTCTTCTTTTCTTTCCTTTTTCTTCATCTGTTTCATTTCTTTCCTTTTTCTTCATCTTTTTTCTTCTTTTCTTTCCTTTTCTTCATCTTTTTCTTCTTTTCTTGATTTTTTCTTCATCTTTTTCTCTTCTTTCCTTTTTTTCATCTTTTTTTCTTTTCTTTCCTTTTTCTTTTCTTTCCTTTTTCTTCATTTTCCTTCTTTTCTAACCTTTTCCTTCATTTTCTCTTCTTTTTCTTCTCTTTCTTCTTTCCTTCTTATTCTTATTTATATTCTTCTTTTCTTATTCACCTTCTAAATCTTATCCATCTTCCTATTTCTCTTCATATTCTTCTTATTTTTTTCATGTTCTACTCATATTCTCCTCATTTTTATTCATAGTCTTATACTGCTTTCTTTTAACTTCACTTCTTATACTAATTTATATTTTTCTAATTCTACTGTGTGTGTGTGTGTGTGTGTGTGTGTGTGTGTGTGTGTGTGTGTGCGCTTGGAGTAAATTTCGTAATAGCTTTAACGCATTACGAAAGTCGAAGTTATACGCTAATGGAGAAGGTTGAATGTGATGTTTGCGTTTCTTATTACACACACACACACACACACACACACATGAAGAGAGAGAGAGAGAGAGAGAGAGAAAGAGAGAGAAAGAAAGAAAGAAACAAAGAAAGAAAGAAGAAACAGAACAACAAGATAATGAAGATAGAGAGAGAGAGAGAGAGAGAGAGACGAGGGTATAGAAGTCAATGTATATCGACCGTTGCAGGCACTCAACTCTACCCTTTAGTGTGTGTGTGTGTGTGTGTGTGTGTGTGTGTGTGTGACCGCGCGCAGCCTCCCCTTACAACGCTAAACGATATACCAACGTCGACACTTCATCTTCATCATTAGACTACAACGAACAAGTCGATCATATAAGGCTGAGTACGAAGACGTGGATCGACCTTACCGCACTCATTACCGCACTCTAAAACGCCGGAGTCCTTATTCTTAAACGTATCGGACTCCCTTACGACTGTTCCCCAATGCCACAGTGAAGATTAACCGGGCGTTCATGGGTTCAAGATGCAGAACCCATGTAAACACTGATCACCAGCACCGCCAAACAGTCCATGGTAATCGTAACATCTTCCGTGAGAGGGTTTACAGATAGGCGAACAGAGATGGTGATGCTTTTGAGAATATGGGTCTTGAGGTGGCGTTGGTTGGTCCGTTCTTGTGGGCGAGGCGGTGGAGGCGGAGGCGAAGAAGAGTGTGAGAGAGAGTGGAGAAAGAGAGACTTGTGGAAAGATGAACACGATAGAGAGATTGAAGGAGTGGAAAAGAAAGACGAACGCATATACTCCCTTTTCTCCTCTTTCTCACAGAAGTAGAAATTGAAGAAGAAAAGGGATAGTGAAAGTAGAAATTAGAGATAGAAAGAAAGTAATAGAAGTTGAAGAAGTAGAATGTAGAGTAGAAGTAGAAGAAAAAATATAGAAAAAATAGAAGTTCGAGATAGAAAGAAGGGAATAGAAGTTGAAGAAGTAGAATGTTGAGTAGGAGTAGAAGAAAAAATATAGTAAAAATAGAAGTTCGAGATTGAAAGAAGGGAATAGAAGTTGAAGAAGTAGAATGTTGAGTAGAAGTAGAAGAAAAAATATAGAAAAAATAGAAGTTCGAGATAGAAAGAAGGGAATAGAAGTTGAAGAAGTAGAATGTTGAGTATAAGTAGAAGAAAAAAATGTAGTAAAAATAGAAGTTCGAGATAGAAAGAAGGGAATAGAAGTTGAAGAAGTAGAATGTAGAATAGAAGTAGAAGAAAAAATATAGTAAAAATAGAAGTTCGAGATAGAAAGAAAGGAATAGAAGTTGAAGAAGTAGAATGTAGAATAGAAGTAGAAGAAAAAATGTAGTAAAAATAGAAGTTCGAGATTGAAAGAAGGGAATAGAAGTTGAAGAAGTAGAATGTAGAATAGAAGTAGAAGAAAAAATATAGTAAAAATAGAAGTTCGAGATAGAAAGAAGGGAATAGAAGTTGAAAAAGTAGAATATAGAGTAGAAGTAGAAGAAAAAAATGTAGTAAAAATAGAAGTTCGAGATAGAAAGAAGGGAATAGAGATTGAAGAAGTAGAAGGGAGTAGAATAAAACAGTAGAAGAAAGAAAATAGTAAAAGTAGAAAATGAAAGTAGAAAGAAGGGAATAGAAATTGAAGAAGTAGATAAATAAGCATAGTTCGATAAAGCAATACTAAAAAAAATATAGAGATGACCAGGAGAAGGAAGGTAGAGTTTATTTTGTTGTTGTTATAGAGATGAAAAGAAAAAAAAACTATAATTATATGACCAGAGGGAGACAAGGTTGCATTTTCATATAGAACGATTAAAAAAAGAAATATATCGTTAGAAGTAGTGTTTGTTATTTCTTGTTCAAATCCTTCTTATTCTAACTCTCCTTATTCACATCCTTCTTATTCTGCTTTCTTTTAACTCTACGCTATAATGATTTTTTTTCTTAAGTATGTTTTAACACCTTATATGTCTAGTCTTCGTTGAGTCTTCCTATCTTTTCTCTTTTCTTCCTTTTTTTTCTGTTAGTTCAGTGTCTCGATCAGGAACAAAGTGCTGTGTGTGTGTGTGTGTGTGTGTGTGTGTGTGTGTGTGTGTGTGTGTGTGTGTGTGTGTGTGTGTGTGTACAGGGCGTGGATTTCGTAATATCAATAAAAAAAACATACAAATCACTTTTTCTGTTCTCATACTCAGCGATAGAGATTTTAAAGAGGGTAATGTTACTATTTCCTTTTGTTTGTGATGTTTCGATAGTGAAGATGTTAAATTGAGTTGCTTAGAGGAAAGGAAGAACAGCAACGCCCACGCACGCACGCACTCACGCACGTACCAAAAAAAAAAGGCAGTTATCAATTTGTACAGAAAAGTAATTAAGTTTTGTTGCTGTTGTTGTTGTTGTTGTTGTTGTTGTTGTTGTTGTTTGCATGCACAGTTAATTAATATGTCACAGAAGGCCTTGGGAAAACGAAGTAGCGCCCACACACACACACACACACACACACACACACACACACACACACACACACACACACACACACACACACACGTCATCCTTATGTTTTTTTCTTTTTGTTCTTCTTTTTCTTATTGTTATTTTTGTTCTTATTCCTATTTTGCAAGATGGACTGAGAATAAAGAGTGGAAGAATCGCTTAAGCTTACACACACACACACACACACACACACACACACACACACACACACACACACACACACATCATCCTTACCTCCCATCCCCTCACCCACTCCCATACAACCCCCCCCCCCACCCCCCCACACACACACACAGTCCCCCCCACCTATCCCATACACACATACTCCCCCTCCCCCCCCTCTCCACCCCCACAAACAAACAAACAGCATGTAATACTCACTTTCTTCAAGACCGTGTTGCAGTGGGGCGTTGACGTTAAAATCTACGTCCGCCGCGGTGAGGGAGGCTGCCTGCATCAACAGTGTCACCACCATCATCATCACCACCGCTCGGCTCTGGTTGTGGTGGTGGTGGGGGTGGTGGTGGAAGAGCAACCTCGATCTTCCACCGCCACTCGAGCACTCCACTTCGTTCTCCTCCTCCTCCTCCTCCTTCTCCTCCACTCTCGTCTTCCTTGCCATTCGAATGTGTGTGTGGAAGTTATCTCTCAATTTCTTTTCTTTCTTTTTTCTTTAGTTGTTGTTGTTTTTTTCTCGGTTTTGTTATTTAATGGGGTTGTTTTCTTTGTTTTTTTCCAAGTTATTTTGTCTCGTTTGTCATTTTTTTGGTCATTTTCTCTTATTTTTAGTTATTTTCTTCCTCTGTTTCTTTCTTTTTCTTAATTATTTTCTTTGTTATTTTCACTTTTTCTTAG